>NC_056743.1:1640475261-1640642761 GCF_019279795.1 Protopterus annectens | reverse complement strand
GAAAGTATTTCACACTGTTGTGGTACTGAAATGATAACTGTGAAGGATAACATGACATTATGTAATGGGGAAAGATTTCCTCCACTTTATAGAGTTGTGGAAACAGTGGGAAGAGGTAGTGCTTTTGATAAACCATGCCCCAACTTAAACGGGCAGACAACAGGAGAAACAACCTACAGGCCTACCTTTACTATATTCTTCTGAAATAGGGGGGAGGGAGCAACCAACATTTGCAAACATGGAAAAGTACTAGAATGCCTTAAGTGCACAATGATATTACTGAACATACAGGGAGAAAAATATTCTGCAACCCCTTCAGAAGCTAAGGAGAACTCACAGATGGAGAGGGGTGACAGTAGACCAAGAAGATTGTTTTGTGACCTTGCCAAAAGTGACTAGGAAGACTTAGTGAAACAAAAACATTCACCTGAATTTCTTCAATCTCTGAGAATCCTCCACCCAAGGACTCTGCTGAAGCAAAACCACAGATAAAAGAAAAATTCATGGAAGTGGTAACTAAGACCAAATACTCGGGCCATGAAAAATCTAGCAAAAATAAGGAAGGCATCTGACATTAAGTCACAGGTAAAAAAACTTGGAAGACCTCTTTAAATGAGGGAACAACTGATGGTCACACTGAATTCTGGTGAGAACTACTTTACTTATAAGAAGAGGTAGGACCCTAAAATTCCTATGGCCATGCTTATAGGGGAAGATATGCTGCAGATAATCAACATAGGAGAAGTTACCTCCACAAAGATGCCAGTCACCAGTGGAGTCCCCCAGGGTTCTGTCCTGGGACATCTCCTGTTTGGCATCTATTTTTCTAAAGTAAAAGCCAATACCCAAGGGCTGTGGCTGACTAAATCTGCAGATGACTTCAAGCTAGGAGTACACATTGAATCTCCAAATGATTTAGCCATATTGTAGGTACGTTTGTCTCAAATAAATAACTGGTGTCAAAATCATGGTCTGAAACAAAATGCCAAAATATGCATTATTGTATCCTTTCGGAAGTTATCTACCACAGGGAACTACCACATTGACAATGCACCCATATGAGTTGAGCCAGTTGTTCAGGATTTTGGAATTTATGTGGACAGTGACCTGACTTTTGATCTGCATGTGTCTATTGTTGTAAGAAAGCCCTTCTATATTGCATAGCTTATAAACAAAGGCATTGCGTCTAGATCTAGGGATGTCATTGTCCCCCTTTACTCAGCCCTCATTAGGCCAGTCAGTGAATATATTGCTTCCTTTGGCATGTATCTATCCAGGCACATGCAAAAACTGTAATGCCCACATAGATACTTTATGAAAAGGATGCAAGGCCTAAACAAGATGTCCTACATGGATGGACTTAAAGCCCTGCCACTATACTTGGTATCCTACAGACTGCTAAGAGGTGACCTGTGTCTGGCATACAAGGTATCCTCCGACCCATAACAGATGGATTTAATGCATATCAGCAAGTCAAATTACATCTAAAATACTTTGCCTAGGGATCTAATCCTCTTGTGCAAAAACAACAGAATGGTTTGAATGGACAGGTATATTTTACAGAGGATACCGCTGCTATGGAACAGACTCCCCATCCACACAAAACACAGTTCATCCCTGTCCATTTTAAAGCACAACTTAGATCTATGGACAAGAAACAGAAAATTTACCCAGGACTACCCCTGTATTACTAAAAAGGGATTGTCTCCTTCTTCTTTCGGCTGTTCCCATTAGGGGTCACCACAGCGGATCATCTGTTTCCACTTCCTCCTATCCTCTGCATCTTGCTCTGTCACAACAACCACCTGCATATCCTTTTTCATCACATTCATAAACCTTATCTTAGGCCTTCCTCTTTTCATCTTACCTTAGCATCCTTTTCCCAATATAGCCAGCATCCCTCCTCAGCACATGTCCAAACCAACGCAATTTCACCTCTCTGGTTTTTCCTCCAAACCATCCAACCTGACCCTCTAATATACTGATTCTTAATCCTATCCATCCTCGTCACACCCAATGCAAATCTTAACATCTTTAACTCTGCCACCTCCAACTCTGACTCCTGCCTTTTAGTCAACGCCACCATCTCTAACCCATATAACATAGCTGGTCTAACTACACTTTTGTAGACTTTTCCTTTCACTTCTACTGGTACTCGTATGTCACAAATCACTCCTGACACTCTTCTCCATCCATTCCACCCTGCCTGTACTCTCTCCTTCACTTCTCTTCTGCATTCGCCATTAGTCTAAACTGTTGATCCCAAGTAGTTAAAGGCATCCACCTTCACCAACTCTACTCCCTGCATCCTCACCATTCCTCTATCCTCCCTCTCATTGATTGGCATATATTCTATCTTAGTCCTGCTGACCTTCATTCCTCTCCTCTCTAGAGCATATCTCCACCTCTCCAGTGTCTCCTCAACCTGATCCCTACTCTCACTACAGAACACAATGTCATCCACAAACATCATAGTCCACAGGGACTCCAGTCTGATCTTGTCTGTCAACCTGTCTATCACCATTGCAAATAAGAAAGGGCTCATACATATTCTATACTACTCTTACATACTTCTCTGCCATTCCTCATACAATACCACAACTCTTCTCTAGGCAACCTGCCATATGCTTTTTCTAAGTCCACAAAGGCACAGTGCAACTCCTTCTGACCCTTTCTATACTTCTCCATCAATATCCACATTGCAAACATCATATATGTAGTACTCTTTCCTGACAAGAAACCATACTGCTGATCACTAATCATCACCTCCCTTCTTAACCTAGCTTCCACTACTCTTTCCCATAACTTCAAGGTGTGACTGATCAATTGTATCCCTCTGTAATTACTTCAGCTCTGCACATCACCCTTATTCTTAAAAATAGGTACTAAAACATTTCTTCTCCACTCCTCAGGCATCCTTTCACTTTCCAAGATTTCATTAAACAATCCACTGCCATCTCTCCTAAACACCTCCATGCTTCCATAGGTATGTCATATGGACCAACAGCCTTTCATTCTTCATTCTCTTCATAGCTGTCCTTACTTCCTCCTTGCTAATCCGCTGCACTTCCTGATTCACTATCCCCACATCATCCAAACTTCTTTCTCTTTCATTCTCTTAATTCATCAGCCCCTTAAAGTACTCCTTCCATCTGCTCAACACACTCTCTTCACTTGTAAGTATGTTTCCATATTATCCTTTATCACCCTTATTTGCTGCACATCTTTAAAAAGAGATGCAACTCCTAAATTCGTTATCCCATGCATGGGTCCCTTCAAATTATTTATGATATGATCCCAGTAATTCTCATTAGGGGTACTAAATTATTATCAACCATGGGGTGACTAAGGTCAGTCTATAACCAAACAAGGATAGGTTATTTCAAGTACAAACAGGGAAACTTGCTATGCTTAAGATGGCCTGCAAGGGCAGCTAGCCTGCTACATACCTATGAACCTATGAACCTACAAGATATGGGAAATTCCTAGGGCCATGCTTGTATTGGAAGAGTTGGGACCGTGAAATTCCTATGACCATGCTTGTATGGGAAAAGGTAGGACTGTCTTCCTCATATGAAGTTTATAGTGGAGAGACCACTGACAAAGCTAACCTTCAGAAGAGTCAGCAAAACTTTAAATAAGCCTAGTGGAAGAATGAAATTTGGGGACGGAGAGAGAGAATATGGCCAGGGTGGGGGCAATGTAACAAAAAGTTTCATATGCTGTATGCCTATTTGGAGTTAAAAAATGATTTATTAAATAGAGCAACTAAATAAAAAGAGGAAGTGTGGTGGTACTCAATCCCTTCAGGAACCTGGTGACAAGACTGGAACATGGCCTTTCACTTGGGGGCACATAGGTATGGACAAGACTATGGTTAGGGTTTTAGAAAGATTCTACTAGATAAGCATAAGGAGAGAAATCAAAAAGGTTGTGTGCAAGATGCCCAGAGCATCAGAAAACAGCCCCAAACCTTGGCTATAGAAATATCCTCATGCTGATGTCTATAAAAGGCTACTATTTATGTCCAGTAATTGAGTCTAGTATATACTAGTCATTCTAGATTCTAGATTATGTCACCAAATGTTCAGCAACAATCTCATTCCAAAAAAAAAAAAAAAACACCGAGGTCATAGCAAGTAAGCTGCTTCTACTATTCTCCAGAGATAAATACTGACATGAATACTTACCAAACAAGGACCCACTTTTATGTTCAAAATGATGCCTCATCTGTGCCAGTGTTTTAAAATAAAACAACTCCTGTCCTCAACATATCATCCTCATATGGCTAATGTGGTGCAATGATTGATCTGGATCCTTCTATCCATGTTAAGGAAAGTCAGTAAGGATGAATTGGGACCAGCTGCTACTGAACTTCCTATTTGCGATTCAATATGTACCAGAGGTGTTAACAAGAGTTAGTCCTTTTAAACTTCTGCATGGCAGCCACCCCCAGGTGATTGTTAAACATCACCTAATAGATGTGTGAAGTGGCAATATCCCTAGTATATTAGTGAATTATGCCAGTATATGGGGCAGCTTAAGGGGAGTAATGCCCATAGCTTGAGAGTGCATAGAAAGTGCACAAGCCACCCAGTGAGAGGTAATACAACTATAACAATCTGTGCTGACATGACTCTAACTGGCTTAGCCAATAGGATGCAAAGGTTAGGGAAACAGCCAGAGATTTACTTTAAACATGTATTATTTTTTTGACTTTTCTAGATTCAGCACTGTGCTAAGCTCCTCCTACTTTGTCTTACCATAGTAAATGAGTGATGAAAGAACATGGTAGTAGGCCTCAAGAGGTAGGAATGCCTCTCCCAGGAGCAGGGTACATATACCTTCAGCACTAATGCACTGTACTGCTTGTATGTTCATGTATATACTGATGTTTTGTTTAGTCTTTTCTTCATTCTGCAGTTCCCGCTACATTGATTACCAAGGTGCACTGGAAGTCACTTCAGTCTTTAGTGGTCAGTGCTTCAAGAGCTGGAAAACTGGAGGGAATCTCTGATGACTGTGAATAGCGGGTCTGAGTTGTGGCCTCATACTAATATCAGGAGTGAAGCACAGAATTCTATTCTAATAATGACCCAGAGGTGTCCCCTGTGGTCATTTCACATTAGCTGTGTAAGCTGATGATGTCTGATGTGTTGTTGGATGCTGGATGCCTGTCTCAAGACCATGGAGTGCTTGATGGAAAGGCTGTCAGAGACACAAAAACAATATGCCCTGATCATTGGACTTCTAAAGGCACAGGCTATATAAATGTCAGGCACAAATGGTACCGATATCTGAGTGAGTTAACCTCTGAGCTGAGCCATGTGACATTTGCCATGTACCCTGCCCTATCGCACTTCCTGCGTTACTACACCTCATGTGTCACTTTCCATACATTGTTTGTCTTCCAGTTCTTGCCATCACTAAGTGTCTACCTTCTGTCTGTATGTGCCCATCAAATGTTGTCTTTGCCTTTTGTGTCTATTGCTGTCTTGTCTGTTTGCATTTTATTCATGTTTGTGATGCCATGCAACCTTCAGTTCATCCACTGTCCTTCCTCTAACAATTTCAAACTACTTTCCCCAGTTTCTCTTATCCTGTTATATGAAAAATTGGAGCTTTTCCTGATAAAAAATCCCCTTCTTTTCCACTCCACATATACCTTGTGGTTACCTCTGTATGTTATCCCCCTATTTTACTTTCTTAATTTCCTATTTTCCCCTTTGCTCTCCATTTACATGATAAATGGATTGACACTTTTTCGGGCTACACCCTCTTGACCTATCTGCACATGGTAGTGATGACGCACTTTGTTTCATGACTGAGCATGCATAGGTCTGTGTATATTTACAAATGCTTTCTGTGATGCTGATCACTCTAGTCGCATGCACTTTGGAAGCACATCTCCTCCCCTGAATTTATCTAATGTCAATTTCTCCATGCAACATGTCCAGACTAAGTTACTATGCACTCTGTTTTGTTAACTACCAGGGCCCTGATTCATATATAAGCCGATACTGGCCACTTTGTGTGACAGCATCCTTAAAATGTAGCACATCACTGCTATAAACCAATTGTCTATGAATCCCAGCGATTTTATTTCCCAAGGAGGAAGTCCTCGTGTACACCTCCCACCTCAGCGTATCTCTATATATGATAATTCTATGCTCACACACACAAACACACACACACACACACACACACACACACACACACACACACACACACACACACACACACACACACACATATATGCATGTGAATATCTACCTATATATCTATATAGGGTTACTACTGAATTTTCAGTTGTGATACTTTTGAATCTATAAAGGTACTTACTTATTACCGCAAACAGGTTCCAAATGGCAAGTACTGGGAAATTGTTGAATCAAGAAAGTATTCAGGTTGTGGATTCCAAACAAGAAGGAGGAACTGCTGAGAATGAGGACATGGGTATTTTTAGATCTGACAGGTATGAATACTTAAAAGAAATGCAAAGCTTTGTTTGTGGACCGCAGCCCCTGAATGACATGATGTGTGCTTTAAAGCATATCGTGATCGACGGCAGGTTGTGGTCGTTTCTGTTCTTAGTTGCTGTTAACAGAGACTGTGTTTATATATTTCATACTACAGAACTGTTATTACCTGTGTGTACTGTATACTTTAGAAGTCCAACTTTTGCTGTCGGGGTGAGTTGGCAATTTACTAAATGTCAGCTGCTGTGTTCTGACTATATGTTTCTGAAGAAAACTGATCATGTTTGAGCCGAGTGTCAAGTGGAAAGCTGGGTGCAGGCACTGTATACCTTATGAACTTTTCTGTATCTGTTATTGAATTGCACTTGGTTATAGTACATTGTAAGGGAAAATTATAGGTTCATAGGTGGGTACTAGGATATCGGCCCGACGGCCAAGGCAAGCCTAGCCAACAGTGTATTGGCTTTTGCTACCCATGTATTGTTAAATTCCTGCCTCTCTATCAGACATAACCCCAGGGGTGAATTTCCTATCTCCCATCCACTTATCAAGGTTTTTCTTGAATAGTGCTAATGACGAGCTCTGCTTGATGTGAATGGGAATCTTGTTCCAGAGTATGGGAAGTCTCTGGGACATAAATCTATCCCTCCAGCATGTCCTATTCATTGTTGTGGTGAGGTTTAGATCCCTAGAGTGTGTAGCTCGGGGAGATTGGGATTTCTTCAAGTGGAGCATGTCCAATAATTCCGGATTTGACATAGTTTGTATGTCAGACAAAGGTCTCCACAGAGTAGGCAGTATGCGTCCGAGTAGAGTTTGAGTTTCTTGAGCCGATTGGCATAGGACAATTGTTTAAGGCCAGCGATCCTCTTGGTGAGGTACTTTTGGGGCCTCTCAAGTTGTTATAGGTGTTTTGTGAGGTACATCCCAAACAGGACATTGTATTCAATGAGGGGTCTGATAAGTGCAGACTAGAGGGGAACAATGACTTCCTTATTTCAAGATGCGAACCCTTTTGTGATTAAGTGGGCCATGTAGAAGGATTTTCTGACCACTGTGGCAATGTGGTTATCAAAGGAGATGTTACTATCCACTTGGGTCCCAAGGTCTCTTATCACACTTTCTGTGTTAAGTGAACTTCCTCCTGTTTGGTAATTCATGGGTACCATGTTTTTGCCAAAGGGAATAACAATGCACTTTTTGGCATTTGGTTTGAGGCCGTGATTTTGATACCGAGTGTCAGTCTCGGTGAGGCCCTTTTGCAGGATGTCTATGTCAGCAGGGGAATCGATAATGGCACCCAGTTTGCAGACCTCTGCAAACTTGGTTAGGCATAGACACTTGGTGTACACTTTCACTTCAGAGAAGTATATACCGAACAGGAGGGGTCCCAGGACTGAACCCTGGGGTACTCCACTTGTCACTGGTTTGGAGTCGGATCTGGAGTCAGCAACTTTTACCATGTGGGTTCTGTCCATGAGTCAATTGGCCACCCATCTCGTGATGTAAGGGTTTATGTTAAAGTTGGTGAGTTTATCAATGATTCCTGAATGAGGGATAGTGTCAAAGGCTATAGTGAGGTCCAGGCAGGCTATGGGGACCACCTTGCCCTCGTCTATGGCCTTTGTAACTGTTTCAAAGAAGTCTACCAGGTTTAGGAGACATTACCTACCTTTTACAAATCTGAATTGGGTAGCATCCAGAGTTTGGAGATTACCTATACCTTTGTTTATGAGTTCCATGATGATATGCTCCATGGCCTTGCAGACCAGGCTTAAAATTGTACAGTGTTGGTCATGTTTAGAAATATATAAACTGCGTGACTCTTGTTTGATTGTAGTAGGGCTCCGATCTTGTAGAAGGAGTGCTCATATTTGTGGATGCCGTGTTCAATTGCTTCCCATACTCCTCCCACTCCACTCATTCAGTTAATAATGAGAAAGAGAGTAGTATAGGTTACGGAAGTCCCAACTTGTAAGTGTACAGTCACTGCAGTAACTCCCACAACACAACATAATCATCCTGTGTTGTTTTGGAGGAGTTATGCATACTTATGTATTATCACTATCCTGAAAGAGGAATTTGAGACTTATTCGTCTTCCTGACTGATTACCCAGTGTCAGAGATAACAGTTAGTAGCTTACCCATCCCTGCAAAAATGCAATGACTCGTTTGTCTATACTTTGAAAAATCATGACACATTTGGAACCTGGTTGCAATAATATGTAAGCACCTCTGAAAATAATGTGAACAAAAAGTTTCAACTGACACTGCCAAGGACCACAGTTGTGAATGCCTGGACTTGCACCCCACCACCCTTTTCTCAACCATATTAGCACTTGTTCCTGGAACTTGTACCTGTATCTGTTCTGGTTGGGAGATTCAATAGAGACATCCACCCCAGTCCTGGCCCAACCCATACCAGTTCCCCTACTGCTACCAACATACCCACTGTAAATCAAAAACCCTTCTCTCCAACCAAGCACACCTCTATCTACTCCATAAACCTGTAAAGTCTAACCAATAAAATACCCAAGCTACACAGTTGGATAGCCCATCATTCTCCCCACATCTTAACACATTCCAAAACTTGGCTCAAACCTCAAATCACTAACTCTGTAATTCTACACCCTGGTTACAGTATCTTCTATCATGCCAGACTATCCAAAAAAGGGGGAGGTATAGCCATCTTGCACTCACAGCTACTCAACCTCTCTCCCCTCTTTCTCCCCCTCCATGACTTTCATCTAGCTGAGTTAATCACTGCCAGCTGTCACCTTACTCACACAAAAACATTTGCTATTTCTGTCATTTATATTCTGCCTGCCCACAATATACCCATACTTGAATCCACTCTAGCCTAGTTCTCTCAATATCTGCCTTATGAGACTAACATACTAAGAGATGTTCACCCAATCTGTCACTGAGGCCAGAGACATCAATAAACTTGTGTTATTTCTTTTCCTTGATCTTTCCAAGGCATTTGACACCATCTCCCACCCTAAGCTCCTATCTAAAAGATCTATTATCAATCTCTCCTCTATACTATTCCCTGGTTCTCAAGCTATCTGAGCAACTGACTACAATCTGTTAGATGGCAAACTTCCTACTTTCCTTTCCTGTCAGTTCAAACCGGAGTCTTTCAGGAATCCATCTTAGGGCCTCTACTCTTTAATATATTTACAATCTGCTCTCCACCTGCTGCTCTATGATCAAATATGCAGACAACTCTACTGTCATTACTATGCTAATAACCTCACTGACCTCCAGACCCTAACTCAGAGCTCTCTCAACACTATTGAACACTGGCTGATTAACAAACAACTCATCCTTAACCCTAAAAAGACTAAATTACTACTGTTCCTTCCAAAATCTACATCCAAGCTTAGTCTCTATACTGGACAATACTCTCATCCATCCCGACTCCCAGACCAAACTTCTTGATATCAAAATAGACAATCAACTACAATTCGACAGTCACGTCAAATGGTGTACCAAAAAAACTGACCAAAAACATGGTCTACTGTATAGGTACAAAAAATATCTGTCCACTACTTCTAGGACTCATGTTTGCCAAGCTTACCTCCTCCCCTGCCTTCTCTACTCATCCCCTATATTTACCCACCTCCAATTCAACCTTATAGCCAAACTTGAATGAACCTGCAACCAAGTTGCTAGATTTGCCTGTAACCTCCCTTATAAATCCCACCATTGCCTCACTCTTAAACAACTTCATTGGCTCGAATTCCCTCAACTACTCCAACTATCTCAGCTGAAAATGGCCCGTTTATTAATTAACAGACCCTCATACTGTCCCTCTCTGTAAACTCTCATATCCCCCTATACACCTATCTGTCCCCTCCACAGCTCAGAACAATTCCTACTGGACACCTACAAACCAAACAATCAATAGGTAGATTGCTTTATAAGTGTACAATTTCCCACAGTTGGAACAAACTTCCCAGTAACATAAGATCTATCAAATCTATCTTGCTGTTCAAACAAGAACTCAAAAACTACCTTGCTATTTCTCCTTCTTGCTCCTGCAACCATCCTACATAAATTATACTTCATTGGTTAGTCGCTAAATTGTCTTACTTCTACCCCACTATTATTAACTTCTTTATCTGCTTTATTTTTCAGAAAATTATTCCTCTCTTAATATCATCTCTTTTTCAACCTCATTTTTCCTTCTATTTTTAGTCTTGCTCCTCTAACCTTTACATCACTGGTTTACTTACTATATTAACAAAAAAAAGGTGTACTGTCTCATTTATTCTATTCTTTTGTTTAAAACTCTTCATATGAATTGGCATATCCATTATTATATATTGTTAACAATTTTGTTTATATTCTCTATTGTATTTTTGTATCGCGGATATTTGTATTTTGTATTTTGGTAACTGTATTGTGATTTTGTTTTGTGGAGCGTTTCTCCTCGAGTCTTGACTGAAAATTGGTCATATTGCTCTGTTGGACTAATCCGATTAACAAAAGACAAATAAAAAAATAAATGAACATTGCTCTCACTGGTAGTCCCCAGCAATTCAGGCTTGTGATCCTCTGTTTGGATTCACAATTGTCAGGATCACAGATTCAAAAGTAATCCTATATATACGTATATATCTATATCTCTATATATATCTATATCTGGATCTACCTGACAACACTGATGCACTACAACACCGACAACGAAATCGCCGACACCACATAACTGAAAGTTCACAAACACGAAACCTCACATGCCCGACACACCACAATCCCGACAATCAACAAACAAAACAAATCCCCTGTCCAAAAAGCACACACACAACACAAGCACACCAAAATCCTTACAAACCCACACTAAACCTTACATACACAACTATCTACAACCTTAACCCAAACCCTAACCCTAAGGTCCGTCACTATCGCACACTCACCTAACCCGTGCCCTAACCCTAACTCACTTAACCCGCCCCAACCCTAAAGACAGTCACTATCGCACACTCACCTAACCTGCACCCTAACCCTAACTCACTTAACCCGCCCCTAACCCTAAAGACTGTCACTATTGCACACTCACCTAACCCGCACCCTAACCCTAACTCACTTAACCCACCCCTAACCCTAAAGACTGTCACTATCACACACTCACCTAACCCGCGCCCTAACCCTAACTCACTTAACCCACCCCTATCCCTAGAGTCCGTCAATATTGCACACTTACCTTACTCGCACCCTAACCCTAATGTCCATCACTACCACATACTTACACAGCCTTTTCACATGTCGGTGTTCTCAGTGTTGGGGTTTTCATCTGTCGGTCATCTCACTTTTCGAACTTCAGGTGTCGGTGTTCTCATCGTTGGCGTTGTTAACTTTCGGCGTTGTCAGGTAGACCCCTATATCTATATATATTTATATATATATATATATATATATATATATATATATATATATATATATATATATATATATATATATATATATATATATATATATATATATATATATATAAACTAAAGCAACAGAGACTCAAACAACACAGAAAAAACAATTCATTTTGTAAGTGCTTTTGTTCTCTACATCATCAGACTGAAGTGAAAATAGCAAAACCACAGTACCTATACGATTGGATGGGAGAAAGGAAATTCACCCCGGGGATCACGTCAGTCACCCTGCTAGACACGGGTCCAGGAAAGTAGATAGTGTGGGAAGAAATAGCCAGGGAATTGTTATGGCTAGGCTTGTATAGGCCCTAGGGCTGATAGCTTAGTACCAACCTATGAACCTATGAACACTTAGCAAGTCATTAGTCACATGACACAACACGACTAATGTCTTAACTTTTTTTTTAAATAGACTTTAAAATTCTTTTTATCATTAATTTCTGGAATGCAGCATGCATTTAATTTTACTTGACATAAATATTCTTTCCAGTCTAATTTATCCTCTGAATCAAACCAATTACTAAAATTCTTAACAATATCTATGACAGAAAATAAAATAAAATTGCTTTTTCCAGCACGTCTTGCCAGAGCATTTTTAATGTAGCCTATCTCAATCACATAACAATGTTCATAAATCCAATATGTTTTTCAATAAAGAAGTAATGATTTCTAAGCAACTTATAAATGCTTGGTTATTTTAAACTGTTAAATGAGATTGGCTGCAGTTTATGGTTCTACTTCCCCAGTTTTAAAAAGGCTCTGACAGCAACTCATTTCAAGAAGTACTTGTTTTCCCTGTGGATTTATGTTTTTTCTTAAGGACGGGAGGCATCTTAACCCCCAAGTATGAAAACTTTTGAGACTCGCCACAGGAATTTGTTCTTATATGAAAGAGCGAGGAGAGAAGAGGCAAGGGAAAGATGTAAGGGAGATAGAATGCCAATCACCATACATAGCAGAATGTAATGTTTATACATGTGTGATGATTATCCCTGGGTCTGCTGATGGCACATTGCCATAAGCCACACTACGTAAGCATGTAATACATTATTGTGTGTGTGTGTGTGTGTGTGTGTGTGTGTGCGTGCGCGTGTGTGTGTGTGTGTGTGTGTGTGTGTGTGTGTGTGTGTGTGTGTGTGTGTGTGTGTGTGTGTGTGTGTGTGTGTGTGTCTGTGTGAGAGAGAGAGACTGTATTTATAAAATATATTTTCTGTGGTATGGATGGTTTACCTTGGATTTCAACAGATAGCTTATTGTGCAAAGTAGTTTTTTCCATTCAAATATAGAACCAGAACCGTGTACATTAATGTGGTTGCATTTTGCATGGGTTATGACACATTTGAGGTTTAAATTCTTCTGACACTCATACCAAATAAGCAGTCACATTCATGAAACTTCATTGAACTAAGTTAAATACTGAGATGTCACATGTAAAACTTTTGTTTTGCAATAATGATGGCAGCCCTAGTAACAGACATTGTTTCCAAGCAGTATAGGTCTGATGGGATTTTGGTTAACCACAAGACTTTATTTTGCTTGGAAGAATCAGTATTTACTTTTCTCAATATAAAATAAACTGCATTTTAATAAATGGGGTGGCCTCAACTGATTTAATATTATACTACATAAATAGATAGACAAATAGCTAGATAGATAGATAGATAAATATATTATATATATATATATATATATATATATATATATATATATATATATATATATTTATAGGTATAGATATAGGGTATGTGACAACATCTTGAATAGTGGGATGCTGAAAGTTATAATAGAAAGAGCAAAATCCGAAAATGCCAAATTGTTGAATCTTTACAATTTTGAACTGCAAATACCTACCAACAGTATCCAATGTACTGCATATGTACACTGCACCAATACATAGGCAGTCAACAGACATTACAGGTGCCCTATTAGAGTAAAATGGAAACAAGTACTATCATAGGTCCTGTCGTAAGTCATGTCAAGTTCTCAACACATGGCTGAGAAGAAGTATTTTGATTTCAGCTTTTTAACATTTCAGCATTGTACATTTAGTATTATGATTATCAGTATAATGCTTTTCAGTATGCATGTACATATATATGTGCTTGTGTGTGTGTGTGTGTGTGTGTGTGTGTGTGTGTGTGTGTGTGTATACAGATAGACAGAGATATAAACATAAATGTATATTTATGTAGAGAGACAGAATCCATACAAACACACACACAAATATATATCTATATATCTATATATTTATATATATATATATATATATATATATATATATATATATATATATATATATAGAGAGAGAGAGAGAGAGAGGAGATATATATATATATATATATATATATATATATATATATATATATAGATATATAGATATACATATAATAGAGATAGATAGATAGATAGATAGATAGATAGATAGATAGATAGATAGATAGATACAAAGAGAAATGGAGAAAGATAGTCTTCCCTGTGTCTGTGTGGGTTTTCTCTGGCTGCTCTGATTTCCTCCCAAATTCTAAATACATGCAGTAGGTGGACGGACACTCTAAAACTGGCCATAGGTTTTAGCATGCATGTGTATGTGTGGTATGGAAGAACAACCGCAGCAAGCCTAGTCACCAGGCAGTGTGAGCATTGTCTCTAGATGACCCACTGATGAGGTAATGTCCTGACCCCATGTGCAAAAATAAGTAAATAAATATGGAAATGCTGAAACACTGGAAAAGGTTGAAATGTAGTTTGGTCAACATCTGTTTAGGTTTAGTTGATACAATTTCGTAGACTAAGCAAAATAGTTACAGATTGCAAGATCTCACAGTAATTGAGGTTGGGGAATATGTTGTTTCTCCGATATTGTGTGATCTCAGAGTTAGTATATATAAAAAGCTGGGGGTGTGGTGGTATTGGGGGGATTGCTCTCCTGCAAAGAAATGTGTTATTTTTTTAAATGTTTAATATTGCACGTGCTGAGGTTAGTGCTTGTTGCTTCTGTACTAGATTGTCAACATTGATGTCAACATAATTCTGTAGACCTATATACACGGCAAAACTTCCTTGTGCACTTATATGCTTTTTTTCATTTTGGATAATTTTGAAACAGATAAACTACAGTTCATTAAGCAATCTCTTAACAACAGTACTAGTAAAGCTACCATCAACAGTACTAATAAAGCCACTAGTTAACTACAGTACCAGTACAGCTACAGATTAACAACAGTACTAGTAAAGCTATCATTTAACAACAGTACTACTTAAGCTACCGTTTAACAACAGCAGTAATAAATCTACAGATTAACAACAGTAGTAGTAGTAAAGGTACCATTTAACAACAGTAATAGTAAAGCTACCATTTAACAACACTAGTAAAACAGTACTGGCAAATCACACATATACCCATATACACATGTATAGAGCTTTTATAGGAAGTTATGTAGATACCAAATAGCTTATTGAAACCCACCAAAGCTTATGCTATGAACAACATGGGAATATCCTAAAAAGTAGATTTTCTGTTGGGGTGATAACCCTAGATTCTCCCCTGCCCTCCTGCCCCAAATGACCAGCCACTGGAGTTGTTCGACTTACAACCTATTTGTTAGCTCAACCCATCCTATAATAACTGACCAACATTTTGAACAACAAGTCTAATAGAAGTCCAGTTTCTAATCTAATTAATAATGTCCTATCAGTTCCCTATAACCATTCTCGGGTATCTCGCTCAATATTAAACCCGCTGAACCAAATTATATTCGTCCTTTCACTCTGTCACAGTAATCATTCAACTCTCTTCATTGTTTTCTCTTCCACTCAAAAAGTCAGCCATCTTGCTCTACTTTGAAATTCGTAACCCATCAGCAAATACTCTGGTTTCCTTCAATTCGCACCATAAAGCACATTTACCTATATCTAGCTGTAAAATGAATCAACAGATTTCAGTTTAAAAATCTCTCTAAATATCCCTACCCCCCATATTCAGAACTAAACACAACTGTTCTAATAATTATGAGAATAATATCTAGTCTTAATTCAAAAACAGAAGCATTTCTCCATAAGCTTTTAAATTTTATTAACAAAATCACCTATGTTTGCTTAATCGTTGTTTATTTAATATTTATTTATTTATTGCCTTTTGTTTAGCGGAAAAGTCCAATTGGGCAGGAAGTCCTATTTTCAGCAGAGGCCCGGGAAGAAAAGCTCCACAACAATACAATGCATGATAGCAGATAGACAACAATTATAAGCTTCCAAAAATATGATAAGATTAGATATCGAGATAGTATAACATATCACATATATTCAACATTTCAGTTAGAATACTTAGGATTAAAGTAAAACATTAATTTATAATGTTTATTTATTTATTTATTTGCAGTTTGTTAACTGGGATAGTCCACTGGGCCAAAATTAGCCCGTTTTCATTGGAGGCCTGGGGAGAAAAGCTCCATATATAATTATTACAAACAGAAAAATACATTCCATTCTGTACATTAGTTGTTCCTATTAGTATAAAGTGGTTGGATATCAATGAATAGTAACTGAAGGTGGTAGGCAACAGGCAAGAGATATACAAGTAGAAGTGCAGGGGAAAAATAGAAGAACTAAAGCAGCTGATAACAGGTACAGCAAAAATGTGCAGCCCTCAGCCATGTTTCAGTTAATGCATGCACGTCTGGTGTGTAATAGTTTATTCATGTTGGTGTATAGATTTGTTCCAAATTTTGGGGGCACAAATCAACATAGGGCCATCCATAACAGGCTCCAGCCAGCAAATCCCAATACAAACAAAAATTCAACACTGACAGTAGCTGATATCAGCTGCCAGTGTGTTTAGTCAATACCCAGTGTAAGAGTTTTTCTTCCTTCTTCAGTTTGATGCAGCTGTGGTGTTGGTATATATAAGTTCTGGGTGTGCGGGGCCCCCATGCTAAAAACAATAAAAGAGGAGGTTTTTTTTACCCTTTTGGATTTCAGCCATTTTTTTTTTTGTTCTTTTGGAACATTGACTGTTAAGAAGTTGGCGTTTCATAGAAGAATCATTGGCAAAGCCCCCATAACATGCATTATGATTCAAATAAAAGTTAATGTTGTTTTTATCCTTTGTTTCCTTGGAACTCCCAACAAACATTTGTTTCTAATCTTTATTAGAACTTTTATCACGTTAAGTGACTTGCTCAGAATTGTACAATATATAAGCATATTATGTGGGTGTCTGACTCCTACAGGGTATGATGCAACCTGCATGCAGTTTGTTGTTGTACCATCTGAGCTATAAAACATAAAACAGTTACAGACAAGTAAAATGAACAGTGATACAATGCAAGCAGAATGTAAGAAAGCCACCCCAACACACAGCAAATGCAACCAAGTTTTATGAAAATTGGTTTATTAAGTACCCGCTGCCTCTACATGGATAATATGTCGGCAAAGTCAACAAATACACATTCATGCACTTATGTGTAAGCACATAGATATACATATAATAAAGAATATCTCACAGAGCTGAAGGTATTGTATTATCGAGTTCCAAATATATGAGAGCTTGACTCAGCAAGTCTAGGTGGTCAGAAACTCAACCTGATGTAAAAAAGCATGCAATTCCAACCCCCCCAAAAAAAAATCTTATATATTGCAACTCCATGACTGTACAAACAGAAAGAAAAGAGAAATTTTTGAAAACAAATGAATGGTTTGCATTTCTACACTGGCAATGATTTCCTAGGGAAAGCAGTGATCAGCATATTCAGTGTCAAAGTTTCAACAAATTTTTGAAAACAAAGGAATGGTTTGCATTTCTACACTGGCAATGATTTCCTAGGGAAAGCAGTGATCAGCATATTCAGTGTCAGAGTGCTGAATTTGACTTAATGGGGCTTTATCCAGTTGCAACCTGATGAGCTGTGAGGAAATCTTTACAAGACAGTACTTGAGTTCCCGGCCTGAGGAAAAAAGCTCAGCATTTATAACTCTAAAGTTGCTTCTTCTTTGTGATATGCCGAATCTAGCATAATCCCCCCATTTTTATTTACAGTTTACAGCCTCAAGATGAATTTCCAAACATAAAACTGTTTCCAAAGAAAAAAAGTGTCATTCATTATGTTGAAACAATCTGGCTGAACCCGAGCAACTATTAGAAACATCATCAATTATAAAGTATCTTCTAACAAATTGTCTCTGGGGCTGGGCTAATCATATATTTTAATGGCACAACAGATGTTCTTTGAAAGTGCCTATGTGGCTTTGACAATATCTTGCAAGTTCTTTTGCTTAGCAAACAAATTATTTTCAGTTGAGAAATACTTGCTAAAAAGACTTATTAAATAAACGAGGCTGCTTTTATTACTCATTGAAATGCTATCATTGTAATTGTCATTTCCAGATATATCTCTTTTATTAAGCCCACAAGCTGAAATGTTTTCTCATGTCCTGATCTCATTTGGTCTCATACCAGTAAAAAAATAACAAAACTCCCTCAGGACTCTGAACATCAGAACTTCTAACTGTAGCTACATGGAGACCCACACATCAAAAAATTCTATTGAAAACATAGTGGCATGAAAGCACTATGCCTTTGTTTGTATTTAGACATTTAGCCTTGCTGGTGAAAAATGCAGATTCACAGATTTTTTACACAAAAAGCTAGTTGCCTATGATGTTTAGTTTCCAGAGATTCTAATCTGACGGTGCAAGATAAAACAGTCAGAAAAACAAAACACTTTCAGCTATATCCCCAGAGTGATGCATTTCTATGTAGTGAAAGGATAGCTGACCTCTTCTGGAACCTAAAGTAGAACCCGACTTGGGCTGGGGATTTACCTAAGGTTACTTATCTTGCACTGTTTTTGCATCTTGGACTGGGGATTTAACTCTGGTTACCCATCTTGCACAAGTTTTGGGTCTTGGACTGGGGATTTAGCTAAGGTTACCCATCTTGTACAAGTTTTTCTCTTGGACTGGGGTTTTAGCTAAGGTTACCCATCTTGTACAAGTTTTTCTCTTGGACTGGGGTTTTAGCTAAGGATACCCACCTTGCACAAGTTTTGCATCTCAAACTGAGGATTTAGCTAAGGTTATCCATCTTGCACATGTTTTGTGTCTTGGACTGTGGATTTAGCTAAGGTTGCCCATCTTGTACAGGTTTTTCTTCTTGGACTGAGGATTTAGCTAAGGATACCCATCTTGCACAGCCTTTGCATCTTGGACTGGGGATCAGCTAAGGTTATCCATCTTGCTCAGGTTTTGTATCTTGGACTGGGAATTTAGCTCTAGTTACCCATCTTGCACAAGTTTTGTGTCTTGGACTGGGGATTTAGCTAAGGTTACCCATCTTGCACATGTTTTTCTACTTGGACTGGGGATTTTGCTAATGTTACCCATCTTGCACAGGCTTTGCATCTTGGACTGGGGATTAGCAAAGGTTACCCTTCTTGCACAGGTTTTGTGTCTTGGACTGGGGATTTAGCTCTGGTTATCTATCTTGCAAAGGTTTTGGGTCTTGAACTGGAGATTTAGCTAAGGTTACCCATCTTGCACAGGTTTTGCATCTCGGACTGGAGATTTAGCTAATGTTATTCATATTTCACAAGTTTTGCTTTCACTTCAAGTCCATAGCATATTGGCAAGATTGTTTATACTATGCAATAACTCTTTAGTCATTCGCTACCCTTGCAAGGCAATTTATTTACAGTTTGTTTTACTTTAATCTTTTTGTTTTACTTCGTCTATTTATTAATTTTTTCAGTTAAAATAATTACTTGCTAGAGCCAATTAGCTTTGCGTTTGTCAGTGGAAATCTGCAAGCTTCATTTTCTGCTATCTGTAGAATAAGCATTTTATAGGTAGAGTGAAAAACTGGAGCAGGAGTCCATATTCAAGTTGGGATGAAGACATTTTAAGCAAGGACTATGTGAGCAGAAGATCCTCCAGTCTTATCTCATCTGTTTACACTATTGAGCATTAAAAGTATATATTGGAAAGAGCTTGAGAGGGTGGCTGTGGTGGTGCAGCAGTTAGCATTGCCACCTCACAGCAAGAGGTTCTCTGGTTCAATCCTCAGCTGGGGTTCCTTCTGTGCAGAGTGCATGTCCTCCCTGTGGTCATGTGGGTTTCCTCCCACATCTAAAAGACATGCTGTAGGTGGATTGGAAACTCTAAAGTGGCCCTAGGTGTGAGTCTGTGCATGTGTGTGCCTTCTGTGGAAGGTTGGGCACCGGACTGGCAACTTGACACTGTAAAACTCCACTGTCAATCATAGGTAGACAGCTGATCCACTGTGGCAATTCCTAACTGGGAAAAAGCCAGAAGCAGATTGGCAAGAGCTTGAGAAGATAAAAATTTGTGTACCTTCCTTTTAATATTTCCCACCTGTCTGTGCTCACTATGATATGTGCAGTATTAACCCATTTTCCTGGTTACTTTCAACATCTTCAGCATCTGGAAAGAGACTAATAATTGTTGGATAATTTTCTTCTCAGGAACCATCTTTGGATTTGAACCAACATAGTAGCATTTAGAAAGAAAAGCTGCAACTGCCTCATATGTTAGAAGTGGTATTCCTTTTCATACAGATACCATCATATCAAAATGACCATTAAGCTGTCAGAGCTGGAAAACATTCCCCAGTTGTAACTACTAACCTGGTTATTTGTGGTACTATCAGAACTATATCATAATATCTTAGATGTGTCAAACAAGATGTCACTGGGATCTTTTATGGCCACACTGGTCAACCTATAACTCAATATTGGTTTAAACTTGGTGGCACATTGTTCCACCAGCTCCTCACTTCTTCCAAAAGCTGACTGTCCTCCAAAATAATACTGGACCACCTAAATGACCTTTCAACAAAGTCTGCCTTTGTGTATATGCAAATGAAAATTAGCAAAGGTTGGTTTCATATATATATATATATATATATATATATATATATATATATATATATATATATATATATATATATGTGTGTGTGTGTGTGTGTGTGTGTGTGTGTGTGTGTGTGTGTGTGTGTGTGTGTGTTTGAAGCAAACTTATGGTTGAACACATCTTTGTATATATCAATTGTTAAACAACTAATCTCACTGTATGAAAATTTGTGTGCAAAGTTAAATTAGTCAATTGTTAAATTCAAGTATTAAAAAAACCTGAACATAGTATGTCATTTCCAGTCCATAAAATAAAAATATAATCAAAAAATCTCACGTATAAAAAATACTGTTTGATTTAAAAGTGAATACAAATTGGGCAGGATTCACGATGGCTTGCACGGAGTCTAAGAGTCGTGTAAGACTCCATGCAGCCATCGCGATCCAGGAACAGCCCGAAATCCTGTGTAAGAGACTAGCTAAAACGACTCTTACACGGGCAGGGCGTGGATATGATAATCACCTCACTTGCAGCCGAAAGGCATGCAAATGAGTCAGATTAGTGATCCACGAAGCTGAAACCAGCCCGTGTAAGAGTCGTGTTAGGTGCAGAAATGTACTCAGTTGACAACTGAGTACGTTACTGCAAATAACACAATGGAGCCATGACAGCTCCAAATAAAGTGTGCATATGTTGCAGTCAGCATGCCAATGGCCAAATATGTGGTCATTGGCATGGTAACCCGATGCAAACATGAAATAATTTTTTTTTTTTCGGCGATCGGCGATGTTTAAACGCAGTGCAACCCTGCGCAAACGGGCTGTGCTAAATAAGACATAAAAATAAAGGTTTGAAACCCACAAATGTGGGTTTTATGTAATGCATGGATTTGCAATGCAGGGACTAGCAGACCGAAAACAACATGGCCACCGTCCAGTGGTTGTTAAGGGGGGAAGCTGAGTGTAAGACATGTAACTAAGCATTAATAGGCAATCCTATGTAAATGAGTGGTAGGATAGTGAATCACACTGTCACATAGCGAATGAGCACATTCTGTGTAGTGTAAGAGTTAGATAAGGGGGAGTAACAGAGTAGGAGATAGGTGACATCACAGGGGGGAATGTCAGGAAGAAATCAAGCTCATTGGAGCAAAGTGGTATGTGAAAGATGTCAATGACACAACATAAAAAGAGGAGTGTCAACAGATAAGCATGGGAAAGTCAAGAAATGGAAGGTGTACACTGTGACCAATACCAAAGTTTCTTGCTGTGCGTGCATGCGCGCGTGTGCATGCTAGGAGGAGCGAGTAAGACAGAGTGCGTGCGTGTAAGGCAGAGTAAGCATGTAGGAGCTTGTGTAAAGATCTATGAACCTGTTTGCGCTGGTGTGTGCGCGTTTTAACCTGAATAAGCAGATTCTAGTCCGTGTAAGCATGTGTGCATGCGTGGTAGCCACTGTGAGCGTGTTTTCGTTGGTATGCATGCTGCTCCCCCCTGAGGAAACAGAGAGGAAAAAGGAAGCAGAAGAAATAGTAGGAAGCTAGCAGGGAATACTGGTAGAGCTAGCATGTGAAAACAAATAGAAGCAGGCAATTACACAGGCAGAATACTAGCCCAGCCCAGCACTTAAAACACTGCAAACAGCATTGAAGTATGTTTCTCTCAAAAGACACTGCAAGACAGGAGTAAGCTAGTAGAAGTGAAAACTGAAACAGCTGCACTCAGACCAAACATGCTAGGGGCTGCCATAGCTGTTATAAGGAGACATAGGAGACTTGCTGAGGGTGGTGACAATGCAAATGCTGCCAGACAACCCACAGTGAGGAGATGGAGAAGAGTGTACAGGCCCAGGGTCACCTACCAGGGGTTACATGAGCTGGAGATAGTGGAGCGCTATAGAGTGGACAGAGACCTCCTGCAGCAAAATGTTGAGCTGTGCAGGCCACGCCTCACACACAGAACCAACAGAGTGGAACCCATCCCATTGGAAACCAAGGTATGTGTTGGCCTAAGAATACTAGCAACAGGTACCTTCCAGAGACCAACTGGTGATATGATGGGGATATCACAGGCATCAGCCTCCAGGGTACTGCACCAGTTCCTGGATGCCATGTCAGCACATGTCAGTGAGCATGTATATTTCCCCAATGCCCGTGAGGTATTGGCCAGCAATATGCGTCTCTTCCAGCAAATAGCGGAATACCCTGAGGTAGTGGGTGCAATAGACTGCATGCACATATGCATCAAAGCACCAGCCGGTGAGCGGGGTAGGGCCTACATTAACCGCAAGGGCTTCCCCTCCATCAACTGCCAGGTCGTGTGTGATGCCCAGGGCATAATAATGAATGTGTGTGCTGGCTGCCCTGGGAGCTACCATGATTCCCATATCTGGCATTTGACACAGCTGTACCAGACATTTGACAATGGGGACATCCCACATGGTCACCTAGTGGGGGATGCAGGATATGCACGGGAGCCGTGGCTGATGACACCCATCATAAACGCACACACACCTGAACAAGAACGCCATAATGAGGCACACGCACAAACACGTAATGTAATAGAGCATGTGTTTGGGCTGCTCAAGTCATGGTTCTGGTGCCTGGACACATTTGGTAGAGCCTTGCAGTACTCACCAACTACATGTACCCAAATCGTCATGGTATGTGCAATGCTACATAATATGATTCTGCAAAAACAGCTGCAGCAGGACCAGCATAGGGCCGGGACAAACAGCCCCCCACCATTGCCAAGGCCATCACAGGCAGAGTGTGACTTGGAGGAGGAACAACCTGAGCCTGCCCCAGTAGGCAGAAGGAGGCGTGCCCAGTATGCCCTGGCCTTGGCAAAGAGGCAACGCATAGACATACACTGGCTCAGTAGGAACCCTGGGAATGATACCCCTCTCTGACTCACTCATATAGTAACAGGGATGCCTAACATGACACAACCTGCTCTCAAACATGTACAGGGAGTGTAGTATGTGCATCTGACAGAGGCAGCCCTGCAGCACCACCTGAGGCATGATTGCCATGTGTTAAGCAATGTAACACCATCTAATATATGCAAACATGAAGACCCTGCCTAACATCTCACCCTCACCAAGCATGATGCCACACTATGAAGACAACAAGATCAAGTACAATAATTGGCTGAAGTATTGCTGTTAGCAAGGGGGAACACATGGCTGACAGCCTGGGCTGACATGCCGAGCAAGACATGATGCCCCCCCTGCTAGGGATGGCATGCACCCATCACACCTGGCTGTGTGGATACTGGCAAAGGCTGTTGTCACCCCCACTGTGCCTTGAATAGGTAAGGCTGGAAACACAAACCCACCACCATAGGTAGCACAAGGGATGACAACCTGGATGTAATGCTACCCAACGCCAGACATCTAACCTGCAAGGTGCATGCAGACCAAACCCACCACAGCATGGAGAATGGTAATATCTGTTCTGTAACAGAAACCTGGGTCAAGGCCCAGAAGAGCACCCTAATACTACCAGGTTATGCCTCATACCATACTCTACAGCTCCAAAACATGGAACACACTACAATAGGAGTGTGGCTATCAGGAATTGTCAAGGGTAACCACACCGCCAGGTTGGTACCACAGCAAGAAGCAGCATGGACTATCCACGTGCAATTAACACTGGCTCAAACCGTGTCCCTGTTTGAAGCCTGCTACAGACCACACTCAAAAACCCAGGTACCCCAGCCAGCCTTCCTGAAGACACTACAGAGTATGAATGTCTCAACAAATACCAAACAAGGCACACACAAAGTATGACATAGGTGGCAATCCATTATGTATGGAAGAAGTAATCAGGGACCTAGGGACACAAGTGGACGGTAACCTGTCATGTGACACTCACATTGCCAAGGTGGCCAGGAAGACCTGCTATATTGCCCACCTTAATATGAAAGGGTGCACATGTAGATCAAGAGAGGTCACTGTGCCCCCATACTCTTCCCTTATCAGGCCCATATGTGACAACAATACCCCAGTTCGGATGTACCTTACCTTACCTTACACCTGCAGCAGTTATAAAGACCCCAAATGTACCTCACCAACAGGATAAAGGGTCCAAACATTTGACATCTGCAGCCTGGCTGAAGAAACCACAGCCCAATTCACAAGCATACTGCCCAGTCAGAGGTGATGTATGTCTGATGTACAAGGCCATGTCCAATCCAGAATGAATGGACATGCTCCACTGCAGAAACCCCAAATCCAGCAGAGACACCACAGTGAGATATCTGAACCTCCACACATAGATAAATAGGATGTGCTGGAGGGACAGATCCATAACCCAGAGGCTCCTTACACTCTGGAACAGAATCACAGTCCATGATAGCCTGAGCTCCACACTCATACTCAACAAGAGAAATTTGGTGAAGTGCATGGGAGATAGTGGGTGTACACTGGGGGCCATCCCTGTGTCACATCTAGTAAAGTAAACCCTACATGGGCATAATATGCACATTGCAAGGGGTGTCGAAACTCACACACAGTCTGTCCATGCTCAAACAAGGCCAGGGCAGATAGCCTAGTATGAACCTATGAACCTATGACAATACAAATTGTGCAGGACACAAAGGATTATCACACAGATGTCCTACCTAATGGTAGGAACCATGGTGATAATTCACAGATATGCTCTGCAGCACTCTAATATCACAAACAATACACCAAACCCACACACATTGCCAACATCCTACCCAACAGATTCTTTGCAAACTCCCCACCAGCACCTAACTGCCAAATATCTATCCCAGCAGACTGCTGGCCCCCTGACATTGCAGATGCTGAGGTAACGGCCAGCATCTACAAAGCAAAGCACACAGCATCAATGGTACCAGATGGTGTCCTGGGTTGTGTCCAACAAGTACTGTTAGAAGAATGGAACACCAAATAGCAGTACTGTGCACTATCAGACCTACCACAGGATATGTACCCAAAGAGCAGTGTACAGCAACAGTGGTCCCTCACCACAAAGGGGGTGCCTGAATGGATACTGCAAACTATCACCCCTCAACCCCGACTATCTAGGTTGGCAAAGTAATGGAGAGGATGATCATGGATCCCAGGAATAACGACATTTTGTACCTACAGACATTGGACCCTACCCAGTGTGGCTATCATAGGGCAGATCCTGTCCCTTGCACATGTCAGACTCATGTGAAACGCGCACCAAGGCCATTGATGTGGGGAATGTGGATCACACAGCCTATCTGAACCTTGCTAAACCCTTCCATACAATACCCTAGTTGGCAGTACAGATAAGCTCACCAGCCTAACTATAAGCCCCTATGCAAGTAGATGGGTTGCAAACCAGCTCAAGGACAGAACTGACCTGGTCAGACATGCTGCAGCCATGTCAGACTGCAAACCAGGTACAACTGGCATCCCACAAGGCATGGTCCTGGGACCTCTCGTGTATGCTATATATGTCACATAGGTACAGGCCAACATGTAAGGACTCTGTCTGAACAGGTTCGCAGAGGACTACAAATTGCCCACCATATTGGACCCTCCAGCTGACACAAGCAACCTACAAAAGGTACACATAGAAACAGACAGGTGGTGCCACAGCCATGTCAACAAGCTAAATGCAGAATACTGTATAGTCATCCCCTCTGGAAACACAATACATGGCCAGAAATTACCACATAGGTGTTAACCCAGTAAGTACATCAGGAGCAATAAGAGGCCTGGGGACACAAGGTGATAGATATCCTGCATGTGGCAACCATGTGTCTGTAGTGGTTACAGAAACATACCATATACCCACCTAATCATGACGGTAAGCACAGCTCGGTCAGGGTAGGTCAATGTGCCCCTCCAGTCATCCATCAGCAGCCTCACAATTGTGTACAATGGCCCTTCAGGGATGTACCTTAGCAGACACCTGCATCAACTAGAAAGACCCCACAAATACCCCACCAGGAGGATCTCAGAGCTATAACAGATGCCATGTGTCGCCTGATTAAACAAACTGCAGCTCCACACAGTGCCATACCGTCTGGCTGGAGGTGAACTGTGCCTGATGTATAAAGCCATGACCAAGCTGGTAGCAATGGACATTTGGCACCATGTAAAATCTGAATGGTGGTGACCTATGCAGCTGACAGGCCTGAACCCCAGCACAGACATAAACAGGACATGCTGTACCGATTGGTCCATAACCCAGAAGCTCACTCCACTCATGACTATACTCCCAGTACAGGATATCCAGGGAGTCTCTCATTGACTGTCATCCAGAGGAATCATGATGACTGGATGGGAGATGGTAGGTGTACCCTGGATATCACCTGTATGTCACTGGTAGACAGAGGCACAGCACACTAACCTTGACATATGTCATGGCAAACACCAGTAAATGTGTGTTGAAGGACAAACACTCTCTGACTAGCATTACAAATGGACTAGGGCACATGGCCATTGTTTGTCACTGTCCACACAAGCTGTGGAATACATTAACAATGTCGGACAATCATGTACTATGCTGTCCATATCTGAAGAAAATGCAACATGGTCATATCTGCACAACTGGCCCTCAACCAGTCTGGTGTGCTCACTATAAATATTACAAGCAGTGAAGGGACTGAAACCGATGATACTGTCCACCATAGTGAAAGTACTGCACCAGTACACTATACGACAATACAACTGTTTGGTCAGTAGGAAAGGATGTTGACAACTGTATGCAAACTATCCCATGGTGACCCTGCAGGCACAGCATAATGCCTGTTAGGTTCAGACACAAAGCAGTTGGGCAGTAAGAACACAACCTGATGTCCAACACTCAACTGTACATGTGAAATATAGATGGCGTCCACACACAAACACAAATGTGGTGGACCACAGATCCCAACATAAGGAAAGGTCACACTGGGCATGCTCGCACACTTAGATAAATGAGACGTGTCAGTCAAGAAGCCATAGAAACTGTGAACTGGGCATGCTCACACACTTAGGCCATGTCACAGTTCAGCAATTGCATGCACATATCTGGCATTTGTATGTGTTAACAAAGGAACCTCCCACAATACAGAAATCTGCCCAGTGCACACAGTGAAATTACAACAGAGACATAAGTAAAGTACTGGATCCCACTCATATGCAAACATCGTCCACAGTACACAAGTTGTTCATAGAGATAGGGAAGGCTATGGCAATAAAGACCCACAAACAGTATATGAGCAACAGATACTTGCATCTGACAGGTAAACATATGGCCGTAGAGTGCAATACTAGGCTGTTGTCCCTAGGGAATACAGAAGGCTATCCACAGTGTATTTGGCATCTGCCTCCGCAGTACAGTAGGCCACTGTGCCTGTGCAAAGTTAATGCATAGATATGCTCTCCCCTGTACTGATGGATAGTAACAGATGTACATACCTCTTCATACATAATGATGTCAGCACACTATACATATGTCAGGAGCCGAAATAATACCCAGTAATGCAAATAGCGTGCTCTGCTACTGTGTCTCTCACAAGTGTCATAACATAGTTAGATAGGGGTTTGAATCCTGCAAGTGCTCAGTGTGTGTGTGACTGTGTGGGGGAGTAGTGTGTGTGCAATTCTATGTGGAAGAAAAATGGCCCTTTTGGCAACTATTACTACACAACACATGCTGCATATTCCACTGTCTAAACACTGATTATGTCAGCACCCTATAAGTACAGCAGGAGAAAGCAATCCTCCTAGTAATGCAAATAGCGTGCTCTGCAACTGCGTCTCTCACAAGTATCATAACATAGTCAGGCAGGGGTTTGAATCCTGCAAGTGCTCAGTGTGTGTGACTGTGTGGTGGTGAGTAATGTGCATGCAATTCTATGTGGAAGAGAAATGTCCCTTTTGGCAACTATTACTACACAACACATGCTGCATATTCCACTGTCTAAACACTGATGATGTCAGCACCCTATAAGTACAGCAGGAGAAAGCAACCCTCCCAGTAATGCAAATAGCATGCTCTGCTACTGCATCTCTCACAAGTGTCATAACATAGTTAGGTAGGGGTTTGTATCCTACAAACACCATGTGTATTTTTGTCACACAGTTTGTCCATGTGTGTGGGGTGTTGTTCCCAATATTGCACGACAAACATTATATCAGTAATCCAAATACAACTACTGTAGAACACACAATAAATGCAAACCACCAAGGAAATGAAACCAGTGAATAACAGCTCTAGTTTCCTGAACAAAATTTATTCCACAATACAAGTTTCTCTAGCGCCTCGGCCACAGCCTTTACAGAGTAAAAATTCATCTGTTAAAACAAGCTATTTTTATATCCATATATAACAATCTAATCATTCAATTAAACAATTAATCAATTAAAATATGTTCACCCATTAAAACTAAAAAAACTAAATGAAACTTTGCCAGTTGCATTCTTTGTTTAATCCACAAGGAAATAGTGTGTTGTATTTCATTATTAACACAGATTCTTTATGTCTCAACATATTTTTTTGTAATTCTGCATTGCCATATTGCATTGGTATGTGTTCCAACACTGTAACCTTCATGCATTTTATATCTCCTTGATGTTTATCATTAAAATGTTCTGCTATGGGGCTCATAATTTTATTCTTTTTGACATCTCTTACATGCTCTTTTATTCTTTCTGCCAATGTCCTTTTATTCTCACCTATATAATATTTTCTACATGAACAAAAAATAACATAAATTACTCCTCTGCTCAAACAAGAATATGTGCCTCTAGTGTCAAAACTTTTTCCTTTTATCTTGTCTACTTTAGTAACAATATGCTGACAAATGGAACATTTTCCACAAGGTATAGTTCCCACCATATTAATATTAACCAATATATTATCCCTTGTTTTTTTTATATATGCTATGCACTAAAAAATCTTGAAGGTTTCTTCCTCTTTTATAAGATACTATCAACTCCACATTTGTTAATGACTCAATTTCTTCTTTTACTTGTCTCCAGTACTGTTTTACCATCCCATTCATTATATGGGAAGAAATTGTATAGCTAGTAACAAAAAATATTTTTTCTTTATCTTGTTTACCCTTCTTATATATTATCTTTGTATGTATATTATCAAATTTGATATGTTTGTTTGTTCTATCATTACCATATATTTTATCAAAACTTTCTTGTACATCTTGTTGTTGATAACCCCCCCCGGCAATAAATATAGAGGCTACTTTATGTGCTTCTTCCTGTGCTTGTTTGCTATTGCTACTAAGCCTTTTTATCATAAGTAGCTCCCCATAAGGAATGGCTGCCAAGGTATGGCTAGGATGACAGCTGTTACCAAACATTTTCCAATTTATTTGATTAAACTTTCTATGTATACTAGTCTGAATTTTCTGTTTTATTATCCCTCTTAGTGTTATATCTAAATAATTAACTTGACTTCCTTTTTGAAAGTCATCAAACTTAATACCATAATTGTTAACATTCAATTACTGTATAAATTCAGATGACAAACTTTCTCCACCTTCACAAACAAAAATCAAATCGTCAATAAATCGATAATATTTCACCACATGTTTTCTAAAAAAATTCATGTCTATAAATATACATATTTTCAACTAAACCCATAAATAAATTAGCATAAACTGGGGCGAAAGCCGCCCCCATTGCTGTTCCAGTCTTCTGCTTATATAAAATACCATTAAATTCAAATATATTGTGTGTTAAACAAAACTCTATCAATTCTAATATGTATTGTGTTTTAGGACTCTCACCTAAAAAATACAATTTAGCTTCAAGACCAAATTTATGAGAAATGTTGGTGTATAAACTCACTACATCTACTGTTATAAAATACATTTTTCTGGTCCATACTATATCCTTTATTTTATTTAAGAAGTCAAAGGAATCCTTTATGTATGAAGGTAACTTCAGTGCTGCTGCAATAAAATCTCATGCAATAGACAACTAAGGTTATATGTAAAAAAGCCATTTGCAGACACTGTAGGGCGACCTGGTGGTCGTACCAAATTTTTGTGAATCTTGGGGACACAAAAGAATTTTGCCACCCTACTGTTCTTAATCATAATTTTACGAGTTACATCATTATCTGTAAAATAGTGTAATCTTATACCTTTCCTTAACAGAATTTGAAAAGCCTTTTCTGCTTGTTTCAAATAAATCTCATCTATCCTACTGTAAATATCACTATTATTTAAATGTTCCATACACATTATTAAATAATCCCCAGAATTCATTACCACCAGTTTGCCCCCTTTGTCCGAAGGTTTAAAAACTATGTCTTCATTTCTACTCATATTTTGCAACTTTGTCCAGTGTTCTTTTGTTAAGTTATAGTTTTTGTCTGTACTTTCAAAATCCCTAAGTTCTTTATCTATTATAATATTTAAAGCATTGTTAAACCTCTGTATATTAACATTTTTACACGGAGGCATAAACGAGCTGATATTTTTCAATTTACTTGTGTCTAATAAACTGTATGCATTCACTTCCTGCTCAGAATCACACACAAAAAAAACTTTCATTGCTATCCAAATCTGTTTCATCAATACATTCAGTTATGTCATTGTAATCAGTGTTAAAAAAATATTCTCTTAAATTCATTTTACGAACTAAATTGCATATCTCAATTTTTATCTCATGCCTTCTAGGTATACATGTCGGTATGAATTTTAAACCTTTATCCAGTACCGACTGTTCTATGGCATCAAATGTATAACTAGATAAATTAACGACATAATCCGGTACCATAGTACCTATTACTGTATTTTTATGTCCAGCTACCTTTTTTATATCATCCTTCGCCCGAGTCTCTTTGGCGTTCATATCATTGCCAACCTCGCTTCCTGGTAGTAGTGTTCTGTCCATTCGAACCCCTGTAGGTTCTCCGAAATGATTCTGGGTTAGCAGCCCCTTGTAAATTCGGAAAATCTTCATTTTCTCTTTCCTCCTCGTCTACCGATGACGCACCACTCTCACCGGAAAGGAAGCTTCTGTTTTTATGCTGGTCGGAAGTGGTATTCCCTTTTTGAAAGGTCACGCTCTTTCTCCTTGTCTGCTGATTGGTGGAAAAAAGAAAAGCCTTTTTATATTCATAGTCATGAATATCCCTCTGCAACTTATACTTTTTCCGATCCATTAGATCTTTTTCATAACTAGCCAACCTCGTATTAATGTTCAGTAAGAAAGTCTCTAATACTGAACTAGATGTAACATTGGCAATCTGTTCACATACTTGCTTGGTCTCATTAACAAGTTTTTCTCTTTTTATGTTGTCTCTTTTGATTAGAATGGTAACCCATTCCAAACTGCAGCGATGTGCCGCTGCTATCCATCGTTCTTGAAATTTAACTCCAGTCTCTTCAGATAATTCAAAAGGGGAGGAGATTTTTTTTATGGACCTAAGTCCTCTCGGTGTTATCTCCAATTCTGCATATCTTTGTAGACTTCCGACATTGTAAAATACTGAAGTCTCTTTGAAAATCAGTTTTTCCAGCCTAGAGCATAACTCTTGTGCTGCTGGAATATCAGAGACTTCCGATCTTTTACCCACCATGGCAAATGGATTTGTTTTAGTCCTTTGATGGGAATCTTCCCATTGTTTCATTATTCCTATTGCTGCAACACCTTGAGCATCTGGTACACCATTCTTACTGCCATATACATGGCTTGGTTGTTGGTACATTACTGCGATTCACTGTCTCACCATTTCTGTTGTTAAATTCCATGCCCGTTTCAAAAAAATACGGGGAAAGGAGCACAGAGATTCACTGGTCATAATCCAAATACAACTACTGTAGAAAACACGATAAATGCAAACCACCAAGGAAATGAAACCAGTGAATAACAGCTCTACTTTCCTGAATAAAATTTATTCCACAATACAAGTTTCTCTAGCGCCTCGGCCACAGCCTTTACAGAGTAAAAATTCATCCGTTAAAACAAGCTCTTTTTATATCCATATATAACAATCTAATCATTCAATTAAAGAATTAATCAATTAAAATACGTTCACCCATTAAAACTAAAAAAACTAAATGAAACTTTGCCAGTTGCATTCTTTGTTTAATCCACAAGGAAATAGTGTGTTGTATTTCATTATTAACACAGATTCTTTATGTCTCAACATATTTTTTTGTAATTCTGCATTGCCATATTGCATTGGTATGTGTTCCAACACTGTAACCTTCATGCATTTTATATCTCCTTGATGTTTATCATTAAAATATTCTGCTATGGGGCTCATAATTTTATTCTTTTTGACATCTCTTACATGTATCATAAGTTTGTATCAAGGTACTGTATGGGAAACATTATCAGCCCATGCACTGCACACAATGCACGTTACATATTTCACTGGTAAAGCACACTACTCTTACTTTCCATACCCCTACCTACACCACAGTGACATACAGGGTAACACAGCACAACATATGGCAATGTAGTATGTGTTGATCGCAATACCTCACACATTTGTCTCTGGCCTCACACCAAGGACACACACTACCATGACAGACAGACAGTCATGGTGAGCAATCACACCAGTACATAACATGCACCCAGTCACTGGCACACTAATTCCTCCTCACATAATTCATTTGCATTGTGCTCATGTGTGTGCATTGTGTCTTAGGTAGGTAGTGTGCTTTTGGACCTGGGCCTACAGCAGCATACTGTTATGCTACCCTTCCCCTTGTGACACATGTGTTATGATTGTACCTGCTCCTTACAAACAGTTACACAGTGTGACTCATATGGCATATTACCTATCTGCATAACATTCAGCAGGGAAATGTCTGACATCTACTCATGGGGAGCCTTGCTTCTTAATTCTGTGTGGTTTACTACAGGGTATGTTGTATCTGTGGGTAGGGTCCTGTACCTCCACCATGTGCTCTATACTGCAGTGACAAGGACGACAGACATAGGTAATTTGTGTTGTGGATGTTGGAGGTGTTACCATGGTTGTTAGACAACTGTCATGGGTGTGACCGAACTATGTATATCCAGCAGTGGTAACCTCTATGTAGGTAGTCTGTGTGTGCTCTGTGGTCTTGTCAGTCACTCTGCATAGGTATTGTGTTTGGGTGCATTGACACTGTTACTTGCATATGTCTGTGTCCTTCTCCATATCTGTAGCTGTCATGGGAGGTACATACTGTGTAGGACATTGTGGGGTGTAGAGGGGTACAGTGACCTACATGTCCATAGCTGACACACCATGTCCGCTGACACCTTCCATGTACGGGTATTACAGGACTAGTGTGCCACTGTGTATATCAATGGGGAGCCTATTGTACACTTGTTGCCCCTGTTCCCCCCTGACACATGCAGTGGTGGGCAGGCATGCACATATGTGGTGGTTACTGGTGTCAGTGTTTTTGAATGGGGTATGGTTTTCCAGTATCCACACTGGTGTTCACTCCATGCCTTTGACACCAGGCACCTGTTGCAATACATCTGCACACATGTGCCTCACACTGTATATATATATATATATATATATATATATATATATATATATATATATATATATATAGATATATATATATATATATATATATATATATATATATATATATATATATATATATATATATATATATATATGTATATATCTATATTGATATGTTTATATCTGTATATATATATATATATATATATATAGCTATATATACTGTGTGAGGCACATGTATATATATATATATATATATATATATATATATATATATATATATATATATATATATACATATATATATATATATATATATATATATATATATATATCTATATTGATATGTTTATATCTGTATATATATGTTTGTATATATGTATATAATATGTATATATAGATGTAGATATATACATATAGATGTGGGGAGAGAGGGGGAGAGAGTGAGAGAGAGACAGAGGGAGAGTGAGAGGGGTGGGACAGAGAGAGAGAAAGAGAGAGAGATAGTCATATACAGACATATCTGTTGTCAGTCAGGTCTATCTGTATATGTATATGTATCTACATATATCTATATATGTATGTGTGTATTACATATATCTGTACGTACATATTCTACCAATCTCGATGTCTGTGCAGTAAGTGAAATCTGGTTCAAGGCTCCTGAGAGCACACCAGCGGTACCAGGCTATACCTCGTGTCATGCGTTTTGGCCCCAAAACTCGGGCCAAAACAAAAGGGAGGGGGAGTGTCCATATTCATGAAGGACACCCACACCTCCAGGTTAGTGGCAACACATGAAGCATCAGGGACCAACCAGGTGCAAATAACCGTAGGCAAACCTGCTATACAGCTGGTAGCATGTTTCAGACCACCCTCCCAATCTCAGGAACCACAGTCAGCCTTCCTGAAGACATTGGAGGATATGAATGTCCCACCACACGCCATCATATTGGGAGACTTCAACTACCCTAACATACACTGGGTGCATTATTCTAGCCCAAACACCCTAGCCCAAAGGTTCCTGGAATTCACTATGTCAAATGCAATGGAAGAGCTAGTCACCTCTCCCACAAGGGGAGATAATATACTAGACCTGATCATCACATACATGGTGACAATGTGCTACACACCGGAAGTATACCCCTCACTAGTCACATATAACCACAGACTAATCACCCTGGATATACATATCCCACCTCCCCCACAACACAAAAGACTACAGTGGGAAACCACTCACATGCCAACTTTACACTTCCTACAACTGAGTTGGTATCCTTTAAGCCCACTGGGCCAGTGGAAACCACATCCCACAATGCAGACTCCTTCACAAATGCTTTCTACGGACATCTCCAAGAATGCATGGATCATGCAATCCCAAATAAAACCAAGACCCTCTCCACCAAGGGCAGGTGTCCTGTCTGGTGGACCCCAACCATGAACAAATTGTATAACAACAGAAGGTAGCTACTGCACGACAGAGCAGAATTCCATAAAGATAAGGCATGTCTGATCAGCACTAGTAGAAAGATACGTTCTCTCATACAAACATGCAAGGCCAACAATGAGAGGGACATTGCTATGGACACTACAGATAACCACAAGGCCTTCTTCTGCTATGTTAGACACCTGGGTGGAAACCCTCAGATATGTTCAGAGTTAGTTCACAGTGACAAAAGCTGCACTGAACACACAGATATTGCCAACATTCTCGCAGACAGGATCAGTGCAGATTTCTCCCCTCCCTCACCCCCACATGAGGAATTACTTATCCCAGCTGACTGTAACCTCTCTGTCATCTCAGATGTCCAGCTGAGAACCGCCCTCAGCAAAGCTTTAAACACAGCATCAATGGGACACGACGGTATCGCAGGTTGCAAGCTACGTGAACTCCGAGAGGAGCTAAACCCGCACATAAAATGCTATTCAACCATAGCCTTACTACAGAATATGTACCTGGACACTGGCATACAGCAACAGTAGTCCCACTCCACAAAGGAAGCACCTCTACAGACCCTGGTAACTACCGCCCCATAAGCTTAACCAGCCTGGTCTGCAATGCTATGGAAAGAATCATTATGGAACTCATACACAGAGACATTGGGGAATTACAGACACTTGATCCCACCCAGTTCGGCTTTGTAGAGGGCAGATCCTGCCTTATGAACCTGGTTGACCTTTTCAAATCAGTCACTAGAGTCATTGACGAGGGCACAGCAGTCCATACAGCCTACCTGGACTTGCTTAAGGCTTTCGACACAATACCCCACACTGGCATCATAGACATGCTCAACAGCTTAAATGTTAATCCATATGTCACAAGATGGGTTGCAAACCAGCTAACGGATAGAAACCCTAAAGTCAAACTCACTGGTGCCATGTCAGACTCAGAGCCAGTCACAAGTGGTGTCCCACAGGACTCTGTCCTGGGACCGCTCATGTTCTGCATTTATTTCTCAGATGTGGAAGCAAACATGGGACGGTAGTGGCTGACAATGTCCAAAGATGACTGCATACTAGGCGCCATAGTCGATACACCAGCTGACACATACATCCTACAGAAAGGCCTCACGGAAACCGACAACTGGTGCCGGAGTCATGGCCTTAAACTGCATGCCAAATAATGTATAGTCATACCCTTTCAGACGGACAAGGTACCCACATATTATCACATAGACAGTAACCCACTGCGTACAGACAAAGTAATCAGAGACCTGGGGACAGTAATCGATACTGACCTCTCATTTGACACCCACGTTGAGAAGGTGGTTGGATAGACTTCCTACCTTGCCCACCTTATCATGTAGGGATTCACATCCAGATCAAAAGAGGTCATTGTACCCCTATACTCCTCCCTTATCAGGCCCATGACTGTGTACTATGCCCCATTTGGTATGTACCTCACCTGGCACTTGCAACAGCTAGAGGGACCCCATAAGTACGTCACCAGGAGGATCAGGGGTCTCCAACAAATGTCATATGCTGCCAGACTAAAGAAACTCATGATCTATTCCATAGCATACCGCCTACTTAGGGGTGATCTGTGCCTGACGTACAAGGCCATGTCCAATCAGGTATTGATGGACATGTTCCACCTCATACAATCCAAATCCATCAGAACCACAACAGCTACAGATTTAAACCTCAGCACACATATGAATAGGACATGCTGTAGGGACAGATCCATAACTCAGAGGCTTCCCATACTGTGGAACAGGATCCCTGTTTATGTTAGGCAGAGACCCTCACTGACACTCTTCATGTGAATTCTTGATGAGTGGATGGGAGATCATAGGTTTACACCAGGGGTCATCTCTGTGTCACTACTAGACAGAGGCACAGTAAACTAATGCTATTATGTACGGGGGTCTTCACTGTGTCACTACTATACAGAGGTGCAATTTTCTAAATCTATTCTATACACTGTCTGCAGATAGCCTAGTACTAAACTATGACACTGTGAAACTATATATGTCTATGTATTTCTACATCCCTCTCTATCTATGTCTACACATATGCATATTATATATATATATATATATATATATATATATATATATATATATATATATATATATATATATATATATATATATATATATATATATATATATATATATATATATATATATATATATATATATATATATATATATATATATATATATATATATATATACTCCTTTTTAGTTCCACATATGTATACACACAGTAACGTACTGATGAACATCCATTACTGTACAACCTACTTGTACATTGCACTACAACTTACATTGCTATGTGCACATAGCTACCTTCACATACATATGTATGTAGAGCCTTCAGTGACAGTTGCAGTATGTCCCCGGCCCTAAGCACATCTTCATATACATAGATACAGACCAATAACACATCTGGAGGGTTCACAGTATGTAGACTATTATAGTAGTACTTTACATTACCTGTGTTTGTTGCAGCTGTTTGCATAGGCTTGCAGTTACTTGGCCTACTGTCAGCCTCTTTGTTTTGTTGTTACTGTTTTTTTTTATTATTTATTTCTCTTTCTCTTTCTTTCTCTCTCTCTCTCTCTCTCTCTCTCTCTACCTCCAGTGGGTGCAATGAAAGTATTGCATGTGTGGACTGGGAGTACAGAATGCTTTTGTAGGTATCTGCACATGTCCATGTGATGGCCTCTGCACGAATTGTTAGCCAGCATTCACTAATTGCATGCAGCCTGTTGTGTAGTGATTGCAGTTCTCACTGTGATTACAGGACAGTGCTATAAAAAGGTCTGTTAGGTAGGCGTAGCCCTTTCAGATTATCAGGGTGTGGACCATGCTGGTTTGCTGTGGACACTGTTCTGTGAGTGTAAGGGTTGGTATGTCTCTCATATTTCAGGCTGTGTTGTAGACAGTGCGATGCATGTTGTTCTGTAAGCTGAGTATTCCTTCCTCCAGTGTCCTCTTCTCCGTGTGTATGTAAACTGACACCTACGACTAGTAATACTGTGTATATGGGTGTGTGTGCTTTCCTGTGGGGATTGTGGTGTAACTGGTATATAGCAGTGGCTCTTGCAATCTGTTGCTATGGCTTCAATATTTGGCCTTTACATTCACTCCTTGTATGCCTGCTAGGTGTCTTTCCTGTAATGTGTGCTATCTCTTTCCTATTTTCCATTTACATTCACAGCTTGTAATGCTTGCTAAATCTGTTTGGGCAGCAATTCCTACTATTTTATGATATATTTCTTTCAGCACAATGTTCTTGTATAGCAGTCATGGCTTAGTGGTAAGTCATGCAGACTAGCTTTTCCAAGGTCCTGGGTTCGAGAATGACGGAGGTATTTTATTTTGCTGCTGAGAAAACTACAAGACTTGTCATTCAGAGTGACTAAGGCACTTTTAAGCAGTTGTAAGCGGGTTAGCGCTGGTTTGCACGGAGCTCACTCATGCGCACTGCCGCTTAGCTTCACGCACACACGCTTACCTAAGCGCACAGAAGCGCACACCCGCTTACTACTGCTTAAAAGTGCTTACTGTCGTGCACACCTGTGCTATTTTCTTTTAAAGACAAGAAAATGGGGAGATAGGAAAGTGGTGAAAAAGGGGGCACAAAGAGGGTAGGACAGTAGGAAAACAAGCTTGGGTTTTGCAGGAGGAATGTAGGAAAGGCCCATAGCTGCCCATTTCTTCGTCAGCAACAGCTGTGCATATGTTTGCAATTTGGTGTGAAATTTGAAACCTTCTACCCCGAAGAGAGGTGTGAGGACAACAGTAATATTTGTTGTATAGCCAATTCTAATTGCCAGTTTACATGTCCAGCAGACGTGTGCAAAATGGGCAGCTATGTATGGGGCGTAATTTTTTTGTGGGTACAGAGTGCCCTTTTTTTTTATTTTTCAGGTGAGAGTGGTATGTCAGGTACAGGAAGTCGGTATAGCTGGGGAGATAGGTAGGGGAGGTTAACAGACAAGACAAACAAGATGCATACAGGGGTGGTGTATGACACATGTGGGGGGTTACACAATTGACGGGGATGGATGTTTGGATATCTCGAGCCCATGAGCCCACAGATGGCAACAGTGGAACTGAAATCCCCACCCATGGGCAGTTGCCACTGTGCCTTCACTTCCCAGGATGGGGCTGTGCTGGGGGCTGTGTAGGATGGGCAGCAGGCACGCCCATGAGTTGTGCCACCCGTGCCTCAAGCTGGCATAGGGGCCCAAGCACAGTGTGCCAGATCTCCCTACGTACCACAGTCCGGACACTACGGAGGGTGAGTGGATGTTCTCCTCCGGCCACGCTTGCAGAGGGGGGATGAGCCCCATCCCCTGCAGTGCTTCTACCTGCAGGTGGCACAGGGCCACCAGAGGAGGGTCCGGCCTGGGCACTACTGCCAGGTTCACGCACCAGCTGAGGTGGGAGAGGTGGGTCCGCTGGAACCTGCCTTCCCTGTCATCCTATGTTTTGCATTATTTAATGACAGTTTGGGTTAGTAATGTGCAATAGCATTCACACTTAGTTGTAACAGCATGCATTAGTATTCCCATTAACCAAACACCCATAAATTCAAGCTGTTGAACAACAAGCATTACACATGCATAATTTGAACAACAATACACGATCCAACAACATGCAGGGTTGAAAAAGTCCAAAAATCATGTAAAGAGGATACACCAGGACAATCTAAGCCAACCAAAATCCGAAAATAGACTTTTATTGAGACAAGTATAAAAATAAGTGAGCACTTTCACGTCTCCTGGACGCTTCATCAGACTTAATTAACCATCACTACAATACATCTTTATATAATAGTAGGATAGTTCCTATTGGAGAACTGATACAATACTCAATAAGGAAGGTAGTTAATTAATAAAAACAGATGCAGAGTAAATAAAGCGCTCTATTGCTAATAGGTACTATGCAGCTTATATGATGAACATTAAGAACAAACATAAAAAAATCATGTACTAAAAAATATATGTATATATAATTGCAAAAGTGCCTGTGCATATCAAAACTTAAGACAAAAACACATATAAGTGTAAAAAAAAAATGTAAAAATGAGGAAATACATACACTAATAAAACACTCCAAAAACTTTAAAAACTAATGTTTAAAAGCTAATTACTTATGTTTAAGATGCCTGTCTGCCAAGAAAGGTCTCAAGGAAACTTTATCATTAAGGTCATGTCCTCTATCTTCTGCTAGCGTAAGTATCCATTTGATCTCTCTCTTCTCTACATTATTACATATGCAGCCTAATCTCTCAGTCCTATAAACATGTTCCAACACTAAGAAACTAAAAATATGTGTACTGTATCTATGTAGCACATGGTAGGCTAGTGCATTGGTCTCATCTTCTTTATTATTGGCATAAACATGTTCCCTAATGCGTTCCCTAAGAGTTCTAGTGGTCATGCCTACATAAAAACATTGACATTTATAGCATTGAACTAAATAAACCACATTTCTAGTTTTACAATCAACAAACATGCAGGGTTGAGTGATGGCAACAGGCCATCAGGTTTGGATGTATGAACAGGACACATGCATCAACGTACATGCAAATATGTATGAACCAACAGGACAGTTGTCCAGGGGAGTTAATTGTGAATACACATACCCATTTCACATGGAATGGATTATTTGTGGTTATAGGGTAGGGTGAAGAAATATTTCATTAACAACTTCAGATACCTATACATATGCTGTACATTTCTTCTAGCTGCAGATATATACACACTACAGGTCTGACTACAGTTTTCTATGTGTAAACTTATGCATGTTAGTGATAGGAATGTTACTGCTACATCAATATACATTTCAGTTTTATTCATACACATTCATATCTGGCTCTGTTCAGCTACATCATCCTGCTACATTTGCTTTATATGGCTCTAGATAACTGTGGATGTTTGGTATTTCATACAACCATACTATCTGCATATTGCAAACTGAGAGCAACATATCCAGATTTTGGGACACACATTCCAGTTTCAGTACTTTTTTCAACACATTTTGCTGTTTGGTTGTGCCTGTCACATTCATTTCATTCTGTACTGACTGCAGTATACTTTATTCAGGAGTTATTACTACTTTATTGGTGGATTCATACCTCTTTCTCACACTCTCTCACTTGTTTTATTTTTACAATTCAGGATGGTACTTAATTCTAGGCTTTATTGACATGTTTTACTTTTAGTTATAACAATCCTTTCCAACAGTCTCACTTGTGTCATGTTTCAGAATTTAAACGGGGATATATTTCACACGTGTTTTACTCAGCTTGTGTAGCTGTACTTTTCAGCCTGCTGCAGGTAATGTACTATTATATTACAGGTGGAACATCTTTATTTCAGACTTGTTTCATTTTTATTTTTGGATTACAGGCTGCATCACACTTATGTAATCACACAGTACTAGGAGAATCTCTCTTACACTGTTACTTGCACTGTATATTAATAGGTGACTACACTGCACTCTTTTGCAAGCTGTCATACTTTTATTTTTTAACATTTACAGGGAGAGAATTACTAACCTGCCTGGTGGTGCAACCGCACAAGCCTATCGGCATAGGCTCGACGATTCGCGGAACGGACACATGCAGCTGCAATATAAATGAAATAATATTGGAATACACATCTCCATAATATCAGCTAGGTTAACTTTCTACATTAATAATTACATGTAACTTACTCAGTAGTGGGGCGTTGGGCATTTGCCGGCCCTCCTGGATCCAACGGTTCAGTTGGTCCTGCTTCTGTCGCTTCAGGTCCGCATGGTGGTGATGGACCTGTTCATCAGTCCTTGGTATTCCTGTGGCACTGGTGAGATCATGTGCCAACTGATCCCAGGCCTCAGCCCTGTATGCTCCCCACAGGACCTGGCCCTGCATGAGTTGAGCCTCATGATCATGGATGAGAAGCCAAACCATATATTTGGACTCCTCAATGCCCCACCTCTGTGCTCGGAAGCAACTACCCTCTCCTACACCTTCCATCCTGACTGCAAATCGGTTCCACAATCAGTTATGCTGTGTACTCCCGCCTATGGGGATTAAATATGCCATTTTTCCCGCACTTATCTGTGATTGGCCATTTTGGAAATGTATCTGCTTCACAAAACCTGCTTTGTCATGCTTCTCTTTCCATTCATTCCTATATATATGCTATTACTGAATTTTGAAGAGCATCTGTCATGGCTTAGTGGTTCAGTACTTTGACTATGGTGCATGGTATCCTGTGTTCGAGCCTGGCCATTGCTTTTTATATTTTATGACTGTCTACACAGGCTAGGAGGTGTGTGTGTGTAAAGGCAATTTTGATACAGCTTGCTCAACGTTGCCCGTCGGTTAGCTTGTTGGCGCTGTGCAGCTCCAAGCAAACGGGTCACGCTGGCTTATGCACCGTTCGGCTGTCAGCACACATATTACGCTCAGCTCAGCTATGGGCACACAGTTTCAGCATGTTAGGACTCTGCTCAACCCCGGGCACTCATTTTACACCTGTTAAACCACTGCTCACCTACGGGCACTCATTTTACACCTGTTAAACCACTGCTCACCTACGGGCAGTTATACTCAGCTTGTTAGAGTGTAGCTCAGCTATGGGCCCTTCTGACATTTGTTTTTTTTTTTTTTACACATTTCTTCATAATACATGGCCTATTTCATTACATTTTACATAAAAATAATTTTATACATGTACATATATGTCAGGGAATTGTTTCGTGCTTATTTCACTGAAAATAAAAATTGATGTTGTGGGGGCTCAAACCATGACTGCTGCCTCTTGAGCCAACGTCTCTACCACTACGCTATTGCTTTGTGGCTTGCTTTGCATATTTAGTTCTTATATGCTTTTCCACTGACTGTTAACTGTGGCTAAGCGATGGGCACACCCGCGCAAATGAGCGCACTCACGGGCAAACATCTTTAAAACTTATAAAAAAAAATATAACATGTTCATTTTTACATTTTATGTTAATAGTCTGTGGGGGCATGTGTTGTGTTGTGTTGTGTTTATTGACATTTACACGGACTCTGTCGTAGGGGTTTACTTTCGGGACTGTTACTCTTCTGGGGGCGTGTCCATTTGCAGGGCTTGCCCTACGGACACGCCCCCCTACTGTCTTACACGGACCGTGTTAGCCTTAGGTGTGAGTCAGCATGCCCTTATGCATATGCATGGCTTGCTGACATCACACCGTTTAACTGCAGCCTCCATGTAAGCCTTGTAACTCTTACACGGAGGCTTCGTGAATCCTGCCCATTATCTTTCCAAGTATAATAAAACCAAATTGTCATAAATGGGAGCACATGCGCCCCCCCCCCTTTGCCCCCTCACTCCTTTGATGGTAGTTCTCACCTTCAAAATAAATAAAACAGTTTTCTAACTCTATTTCCATACACAGTTCAGTTAAAGAAATATCAAAAGATGACAACATCTGGCATTTTACAGTAATTTTGATAAACTATTTCATACTAATTCCATGAGAAATTAAGGCAAATAAGTATTTAATATCAATAGAGACCAAAACTGTATTATCATAAAACACATGCTGTCTTAATCTAAAAAGTGCCGTGAATCTTCAAAATATGTCCAAAGTAATCACACACATGTTCCAACCCTTGATCTGCATATTTAGCTATTGCATCAGTCTTAGGCACACCCCTTAGCCACTATGGGTCATAAAGAAGGATCAAAACATTGTTAAGTACCTTTGTGATGCCAAAAATAGATGGAATAATAAAAGTGCATATGTTTAAAAACGTATGTAACTGTGGAGAGCTGTTCCATTGATGCAAAAAATCATCCTCAGATAAATCAATCTTCCTGTAAGCAAGAGAAATTTTATTCTTAGAAACCTGCATAAAAATAGTATTGTTATTCAAAATAAAATTCATAACACTTAATAATCTAAAACACTCATAATAACAATACCACCTCCCTTACCAGGTTTATTTAAAAAATAGTGCTATTATTAGTAATTTCAACTATCAGTACACTCTTATCAGATGTTAAATTGTATGAATTGAATGAAAGTGTTCAATAAATGTTGATGCTGTGCAATTATTCATTTATTCATTTTATTCAGCTGAGTTTTTTTAAGAGTCTAACAACTACACCTTCCTATCAGTGAGAGGTTGTGACAAGGACAGAAGAATCACAGCAGGTGTTGTTGAATACCAATCATGTAAGAACTGTTTCCATTTTTGAAAAAATAAATACTGTAAGGTGTTTAATTGTAGTGATGTCACAATTACAGGTTTACACCATAAGTTCTTTGAGCATGATTTCACCATTGAACCATCCTGCCATATTGATCTGGCTACTATATGATTCAACATAAATTTTGTATGAGAAAACTGGACCTTTTTTAACAACAGGAATCCTGAATGGACATGTACTTTTAGTTCCACCTGTTTGCAAAGGAAAAGTACCCATTGTCCCCTTTACATCCTGATAGTATTGCTTTGGACACTGCAATGAACCCAGTATTAGAAACATATATAAATCAGCTAATAAAAATTTATTACAGTTTAATACTGGATGAAAGAGCATTATTATGTGAAATAAAAAAATGATAGAATTATTCATTTAATAATAGCTTATAAGGGGTAATATTTGTATTATGACTGCTTTAGATTCTTTGGGTCATATGCTTTCTATTTAGAATAACAATAACACTTATTTACTGGTTTGTAAGGATGACATTTCTCTTGCTAACAGGAAGATTGATTATTTGTAGATTTGTTATATCAACATAATATGTTCCAGTTACATAACATATTTAAGATATGTAGACCAATTACCCCATCTATTTTTGGCATCCCAGAAGTACACAAGGATATTTTTCATCCCCCTTTATAATCCAAAGTGGCTATGGCTGGATCTAAAAGTGAAGCACTAGCTAAATATATGGATCACAAGTTGAAGCATCTGTAATTACGTTGGACATATTTTGAAAGAGTTATGACACTTTTTGAATTAAGACAATACATGTTTTGTGACAATACCATTTTGGTTATTATTGATATTAAAATGTACTCTCTGTAATCTCACATGTAATTGGAATAAAATGGTTCAGTGAAATTCTTGACTCAGATGTCAGATTTTAATATTTCTGTAGATTAACAATATATGGAAATAGTGTTAAAAAATTATTTTATTTATTTTTAAAGGTGAATACTGCCATTTTGAGGAATGGAGTGGTAATGGGATCCACACGTGGTCCCACATTTGTGTTCACTTTAAAATTTAAACAGTATTGCTGTTTTTACTTGAGTTGTTCAGATGATGTATATTCTTTTTAGTTTATGGACTAGAAATGAGACACAATTATTATTTTATCGGAATATCTGAATTTAACAACTGATCTTCTTATATTTATTGATATAATGAGATCAATTATTTGTATGTTACTGGCTACAAAGATGTGTTCAACAATAGACTTCTGTTAAACTTGTATATGAAGCCCACATTTTCTAATTCCTATTTGCATTTTCATAGTTGCCATCCATATGCAAAGAAGCACATTTTGATTAAAACTCATTTAGTTAGATTGTTCAGGATTATTTCAAAGGGCAATCATTTTTTAAAAGAAGTGGGTATTCTTTTGGTTATGTTCTGGGAGTGTGACTACCCCGATTAATTATTAGACAACCTCAATGGAACAACATATATTAAGTTTAAACCAATATTTCAGGTATGGGTTGAACAAAGTTGCTGTAAAGGACCCCAGTGATATTCCATTTTTACATGTCTATGATATTATGTTATGGCACTGATAGTGTGATTATTAAAAGATTATTAGTCACAATTCAGTATATTTTCCAACTTTGACAACTTAATGGGTATTTTGGGATCCAATCCATCCTTTCTTTACAAGAGAAGATACAATCTCTAAAGCCTAATAGAACAGTTATCAATCCCTTTATCTGGTGTTCATAAGTAATTAATTATTACAAAAATGTGGCACAGATGAACTGAGTTCATATATAAATGAAAAATGCATTAGAACTTTTAGTGCTACAATACTTCCTTGGTTTATTTATTTAGTTGCTTATTGGAGTAGTACACTAGTCCATTACATTAATCACAACAGGCCATTTTCAAGCAAAGCCTGAGACTTTAACACAAGGTTAAATGGTGGGTTAAAAAATTGCAGTATAGAAAAGGTGGTTTACCTGGCATGCTCTAGCAACCAACTGTGATGGTTCATAGGTTCATAGGTGTTTGCTAGGCTAATGACCACTGAGGCCTTTTTAAGTCTAGCCATGCACCCCAAATCTCAGACAAGTGCTGGTACCCTTGTTAAGTGTAAGCAGGGACTTGGGAGATAAAATAATTAAAAGCTTCCTGTGTCCACAAGAGATATAGGGGTCAAACCATGCATTAATTTCCTGTTCCTCATCTATTTGTTCCTTTAACTGGGTTAGGGAGGAACTCCTTCACATAGATGGGGAACCTGTTACAGAGAAAGGGTAATCTCTGGGATACATACCTGGGCAGGATTCAATACCCCCTACATGGCTGCATGCACTTTGAGGTCAAAGCACCACCTGGGGAAAAGGGAAGGGACTACATCAACAGAAAGGAGTTCCAGTCCATTAACTGCCAGGTCATGTGTAATGCTAGGAGAATCATCCTGAATGTGTGTTCTGGCAACCCCAGCAGGTACCATGACTTCCATATCTGGTCCACCTCAGAGCTCTACTAGAGGTTTTCAAGGAGTGATATCCCACAAGGCCATTTAAAGGAGGATTCAGGGTATGCAGTTAAACCATGGCTAATGATGCCCATCAGAAATGCACACACACCCACAGAGAAGTGCTCTAATAAGGCACATGCTCAAATAAGAAATATCAAAAAGCTTGTGTTTGGGCTGCTGAAGTCATAGTTTTGCTGCTATAAACTGGCTAGGTTTATAAAGACCCTAGGGGCAATAGCCTAGTAGCCTCATATGGACCTATGAATGAACGTCAGATACCTGCCTAACTGGTACTTGTACATGTAGCTAAGTAGAATGTGTGTAAGTTGTCTGGTAATACCATCAATATCTGACATGATTGATGTCTGTAATACATACTTAACCAGTTTACCAAATAAACTAGCCCATGCAACTGACATATTTAATATAAAAAAAGCATTTCAAAAAGTGCACTTATCCCAATACTCCCACAGATGGAGCACTATGCATGATTGAAAACAGTCTCTTCCCCTTCAAGTTCCCTAGTTACACAGTTACCTTTTAGTGTAGATTCAGCCTTCTGAGCATTCTGTAGATACAAATGAGGTATGAACTCCTTAGAATTCAAACCACAAACCAGCAGTAAATAAGCAAATAGAAATCTAATAACAAATAAATTGCTTCCAGGAACCACAGGACATACAAGTAAAATCAGTCAAATTTTATTCAAAGGTTAAGTGCTTTCATCCTTGTAAACACAAAGGACTTCATCAGAACCAAGTGGGCAGTGTAACTGCATGCATTATATAAACCATCTAATCAGGCACATTATAATTATGAAATTAAGCAATACAGTTTTTAAAGCTATAAATCCTCAGTTTATAACAAAACTTGAACAAGTAATACTAATATTCTTTTAAAAATTATTAGAATAAATACTCAAGAAAGAAAATATACAATATATATCTCTTGTAAATAAAAAATAATGATAAAAATAGTATGATTTGTAAGTCACACATATAATAATAATAAGTAAAATCCTTATAACTTCATGGCACAAAGTTTAAGAGCAGTTGTAATAACTGCATTCCCATTTAGCCCTGGTGGATCTAATGCATTAAGTTGTAATTGCCAAATCAATTATTTAAATTCAATAACTGTTTCCCAAAGTCCACATCTCTGATTCCTGTCAACCTTTTCCAACACAGCAAAAAGAAATGTGTTACAGCCAGTACATGCCATTTTGTGCTTAAATAGAACATTGTACTCATTAATTCTATTAATGTCACAATTGTGTTCATATATATACCTATACAAAATTATTTCAGTTTTACCCCATATAGAAAGCATCACAGTAGTCACTTAGCAATATATACAATGCCCTTAGTCATACAGTTACAGCCATCTGGTAATGGAATTTTGACCTGCCAGTTCTTAAATATCATCCTTTGAATATTGAAATGCAAAAACATTACTTCAAAGTATTGGTATACATTTGGCACCATTGTTAATTTGTCCAAGGTCATAGGGGATAGACCACTATTCATTTTAAGAGGTTAATTATTTGCAGTTGTGATGTTGTCCAAGGGCTCTCAAGATTTATATGGCTCTATTACTGATTTTGAGGCCACTGATGGTGTAACTGGCTTGACATCTCATGGTTCCACTAAGTTTCCCCAGTCCTACGGGTAACCTTGCTACACTTATTTAACTTCTCAACCAAAATTTGGAACGATTTAATACATCATAGTTTCTGGGCTTACGTTCTGCTGGAAATACACAGCATGTCTCTATGACCTCAGCACATGACATGGGAACATCTAATGTCCTTGTTTTCCAAAAATATTAATAATGGTCTTTACGACACTGCCTTTTCAAATTTGCCTGTTCTTGGAGATTTGGATCGTCCTTCGACAGTGGAACAGTTAAGGAAACCTATTAATGGATCTTTATCTGGAAAATGTATGTTAAGTCATTTAAATACTCCTGCAGACACATTTCCTAGTGACACATTATCTGTGATTAACTCCGATGTCTAGGACTGCAGTGACCCTAGGACTAACACATTTAATTGTAATTTACAACCAGAATTTAATATTAGGGATTGGTTGGCTCACTGACCATCCATTCACAACATGTACTTAATAAATTCAAAGAATGAGATACTTTATCAAAAGAGATTTCTGGCCTGGAAAGATTGTTGCCTAATTTTCATAAACTGCAGTTGGACAATGCTTATTTTTTATATCTGTATACAAATGGGGGTATGTACCCCAAGGATTACATATGGTTAGTTTCCTAATGGTGTGATATATGTGTCTGAATTATATCTTGCACTTGAGGCAATGTTTAACAAATATGGTTTAGAACTGGTTAACATTTTAATGAAGGACAACAAAAGGAAAATGGAGCAAGCTGGATGCTAGTATTAGAGTTGGCATGTTATTTAAACTGTGTTATTCTGCTTATTCTAAAGATTTTGTGAATATATATATATATATATATATATCACCAAAATAATATTAACAAGACCAAAAAATGGAGGATGTACTTTTGTTCCTCTATTTAAATTTGATGTGGCTGACTGTATATTAGAATTTATATTGTTTACTAAGAAGTAAAATTTGTTGATTCTATATTTTAATACTGAAGTGGCTAACAATTTATTTAAGAAAAAAGTACTGCTGTTCCACCCAATTGTGCACTTGTGAACTTATATGAAAAACTCTGTGAAAGGGATATATATCAGTTAAGTCATGACCCCTGCCAATACCATGGGTACAGTTTTAGTTGTGATTAATGAAAACTGCTGTATAAGTTGAGGTCTGATACCGCTCTAAAAGTTTATGAAACCAGGCAAGGGAGGGGGAGTGGTTCTGATCGATTCTAATGACTACTCCAACAGGATGTTAGAATTATTACTTGATACTGATAAATATGTTTCAGCATCAATTAATGAGATTAATGTTTTTTATCACAAGATAGGTATGTACCTAGAGGAGCTGCTTTTAAATAAATTTATTTCTTAGGTTACTTTCCAATTTTTCTTCACTGAGAAGCCTGTTGTGTGTGCCACCAATATTTGGTATCCCAAAGGTACATAAGAACAGTGACTGATTGATTCCACTTTGTGGTTTAGTTACATAAGGGCAGTGTTAATCATCCAATGAGACCCATTGTCTCAGATAGATGCTCCAAGACTTATCCATTGGCTGTGTACATTGACCATATGGTGGAATGGTTTGTTTCTGATTTTATATATATTTTGTAGAACTCATGAGATTTCTTGAGGTATTTATTTCTGATTTATTTGATGAGGATGCCTTATTTGTCTCTATAGATGTTGTTGATCTGTTTAGTTGTATTCCCCTTCTAGATGGACTAGATTGTTTTTCAGAGGCATTACTGCATTGCCATTTCTAACTGCAGAGGATATCATTATTCTGATGAGTTTTACGGAACATGTACTTAACAATAATTTTATCTATTTTGAAGGAGAGCACTACAAAAAGATAAAGGGAGTGCCTATGGTGCAGGGTGTGCTCCTTTATATGCTAACCTTGTGATGTGGGTATGGGAACAAAAGTTTGTATTCAAGTCTCAATTTGTGGAATGTTGGTCCCTTTTCACTCATTATTTGCATTACATTTTTATTTTATGGATGGACACCTCAGAAAAGTTAGATAAGTAAGTCCAATATATTTGTTCTATCACATCATTTTTAGGGTTCATGCATTCTATTTCCAGTGACTCATTTAACGACTTAGATATGACCATCTACAAGAAAATTGGTAAATTCAAATCAAACGTGTATAGGAAGCCCATATTCTCAAATACATACCTACATTTTCAGAGTAACCACCCTTTATACCCAAAAAGGTCCCTAGTTAAGGGGCACTTTGTCAGAATCTCTAGAATGACCACAGATAATGTGGTATGTTTTAATTAAATGCAATAAGTTGTTACAAATGGGGTATCTAGATTACTTTATAGAAAAAAATAAAATCAGAAGTATTAACACTTAAGCACATTAGATTTAACCCTATCTGAGAACAAGGCAATATGCGTGAAGTTATTCCCATTAGCAGTGCAGTATTTAATAGAGAAATGGTTCTTAAATATCATCCTTTGAAAACTGAAGTGCAAAAACTTATTTCAAAGTACTGGTGTATATTTGGCAATGATATTAACATGTCCAAGGTTATAGGGACAGACCACTATTAATTTTTAAGAGGGACAATTTATTTATTTATTGATATCTGTTAACCAGGAAGTGTCCAACTGAGCTATGAGCCAATTTTCAGCGGATACCCAGGTATAAAAGCTCCACAACTAATAGCAATACAATACAATATAATTAGTAAGATTCAAAATTTAAAAGCCATCTTAGAAGATCAGGTTTCTAGAAAGACAATCTCTTTTAATAGCATGAGAAAGTGCGGTTGATGTAACCAATGTACCTTTATTCTGGTATGTGATTCCTTGCACTTATGGGATCTGTAGGCCAAGATTTCACCACCAGATGGATGTAATTGTATGACTAAGGGCATTGTATATATTGCTATTTGTGACTACTGTGATGCATTCTACATAGGCAAAATTGAAAGAACTTTATATAGGTGTGTATATATATATATATAGATATATATAGATATATATATATATATATATATATATATATGTGTATATATATAGATATATATATATATATATATATATATATATATATATATATATATATATATATATATATATATCTTCTGCTCTCGGCTGCTCCCGTTAGGGGTCACTACAGCAGGTCAACTGTTTCCATTTCTTCTTGTCTTCTGCATCTTGCTCTGTCACACCAACCACCTGCATGTCCTCTCTCACCACATCCATAAACCTTATCTTAGGCCTTCCTCTTTTCCTGTTACGTGACAGCTTCATCCTTATATATACATATATATATATATATATATATATATATATATATATATATATATATATGTACACACACACACACACACACACACACACACACACACACACACACACACACACACACATATAAAAACAGCTATGACATTAATAGAAGTAATGAGAACAATTTCCTATTGCTGTGTTGGAAAATGTTAAAAGGAATCCAAAAGGTGGACCTTGGGAAACACTGATTGAATTGGTTTGGCAATTACAGCTTAATGTATTAGATCCACCAGGATTAAATGGGAATGTATCTGTTACAACTGCTCTTAAACGTTGTGCCATGAAGTTATAAGGATTTTACTTCGTTATATGTGACTTAAAAATCATACAATGTTATCACCATTTTATATTTACAAGAGATATATATTCTTTATTTTCTTTCACAAGTAATTTATAATAATTTTACTATTACTTGTTGTAATTTTGTTATACACTGATAATTGATACCTTTAAAAATTTGTATTGGTTAAGTGACTAATTATGATGTGCCTGATTAGATGGTTTATATAATGTATGCAGTTGCACTGCCACATGGTTCTGATGAAGTCCTTTGTGTTTACAAGGACTAAAAGCAGTTGCCCTTTAAATAAAATTTGATTGCTTTTACCTGCATGTCCTGTGGTTCCTAGAGGCAGCTCCTTAGAACTGCTGATACCAAAATGTTGACTTCCTGTAGCAAATGTAAATGTAGTGTAGCTTCTGCGCCACTCTTAGGTTTTAATGGCTTGCAACTGTGACTTGCATTACTCTGACTAAAGTAAATCACAGTAATGCACAGGCAGTCTTCAATGAGGTGGGTCTGACAGTGAGGATACACTTACAAAGTGTCGAACTAATTGCAGTGAGCTTTTAATCAAAACCAGACATCACACATGTATATTTTCTTGGCATAATAGCACAGTTTACTGCTTTTGCTATAAATTGTTATTGCCTGTCATGTATTTGTATCATACTTTGAAATTCAGAGATATGACAGAATATGCCCTAGAGATTGCATGTCTGATAGTAAGGGACTGATTTCCAGAATACAAAGAGAAGTTAGAACTGCAGTTTTGCAAACATATTCATAAATAATGTATGATCACTCATTCCACTAAATATGTTGTTTACACAGACCCCCGGATTTACTAATCTTCTGTGTAAGACTAGATTAGTCTTACACGGAAGCGCCAATGTAAGAGTATGATGGCAGTGTGCCATGCATATTAATGAGGGTGCGCTGCCTCAACTCTAAAGCTTACATGGAGCGTGAACGAGTGTAGGGGGCATGTCGCACTGCTGAGCAGTCCAAATATCCACGCCCCTGCAATGAAGAAACGCCGCAATTTCGAGTTACATGAGCGAGTCCATTCACATGTGTAGAATGTAACACTACACTCCCCCATATGTTAAACAACTTACAAAATTAAAAATAAAAATATTTTTTTTTCTTCCGATATAGCTGACCGTATTTGTGCAGGTTTGCCCATTGCTTAGCTACAGTTAGCAGCGTAGACACCAGAAGAGGATAATAAGAAAAATATATGCAAATTAAGCAAAATAGCAATAGTGTAGTGGTTAGAGCCTTCGCACAAACAGGAGGCATTCTCGGTTCGAGTCCCACTACTACATGTTCCATTTTCTGTGGGAAATCTGTATACAAAAATATTTCCTGACATTTTTTATGTATAAGTTTTGTAAAAAGCATTGAAATGTTAAATGTAGTAGTGAACGAATTATATATATATGAAGGTGAAATGGTTATGCATTCTGAGGCATGAGTACCCTATTTTAAGCAATATAAAGCACTGCTAAGCACATTTTACCATTATTGAGCATATTTAAATACAATTGCGTGTAGCTGTGTGCCACGCTAATCAGCAGAACTGCAACGTATTTGCACTTAGCTGCGCACTGCGCTAACCAGCGCAACATCTGGCAACGTCAAGCAATGTCAGGCAACGTCGAGCAATGTCGAGCAAGGTTGAGCAACATTGAGCAACGTTGGGCAAAGTCGGGCAAAGTTGAGCAAAGGGGGTTAAACATGCTCACACCTGCTTTACTGTACCTTAACCAGTCAGGTCTGCCCAGCATGAAAATAAAAAGAAGTCACAGGGCTCGAACTCAGGATACTGTGCATTATAGTCACAGTACTTAATCACTAAGCCTTGACAGCATTTCAAAGACATGCACTTTCAACAGACACATATCTATCAAAGGAATTTTAAACATTGCCAACATCAGCTAAGCAGGCGTGCCTACAGCTGAGTTTTTCCAAAACTGGCCAATCACGTGGGAAATGAAGCATATTTAAGCTCCACAGGCGAGAATACTTGCTATAATTGGTTGTAGCTTCCTTCTGCAGTCAGCACGGCTGGTGTTGGTGAAGGCACTCGATTTAGAGCACAAAGCTGGGGCATCCAGGAGTCCAAAGTAATGGTTTGGCTCCTTGTCCACAAACATGAGGAAAAATTCCTGTGGGGCAAGTACCAAGGTACCCAATATAAAACGGAGGCATGGAACAGTGTTGCCTGTGAACTCACCAGTGCCACTAGTGTTCCTCGGATTGGTGAGCAGGTCAGGCACCATTATTCTGACCTGAAGCGACGTAGGGAGGATCAACTGGACCCGTGGATCCAGGAATCCCATACGATGCCTAATGCCCCAGTACTGAGTAATTAGCCATTGTATTACGTAGTTATGAATTGCTATGCTTGTCTATACTATGGATAGGTATGTCTCAATATCACTGCATTTACTTCACAGCTGCAGGTGTCCGGGCTATGAACCAGCAAGCCCATGAAGATAGGCTGCAAAGGCTGCATCATGAGGCAGGTAAGTAATTATTCTGCATGTACTGTTATATAAAATAAATGAGCGAGCCTTCAAAAAGTCTTTTAACCCAATAAATAAAGGTGTAATAATCCTTTAATAAATGTTTGATTCATGGAGTGCGTCTGTGTCATTTTCTCTGATATGTTGTTGTACTGTTGCATTCTACAAATAGTAGTGTTGTATTAAGCAGTGTCAACCCACACTTGGGTAGGCCCATATAACGTGGATGAAGGGAGTGCCAGTATCTTGTATGCATATGTACAGCCCCAAACTGTTGGTTCATGGCCAGCATGTACAGGTTAATCTGGCACATGAGTAGCTTGGTATTGTGTTCCCCAGAAATGTCAGTGTGCTGCCAGAAATGTAGGGAGCTATTAACATATAACTGATACTTTCACCTGAACATATCTAGATAATTATATGAACGTAGATCTGTCAGTGTACCATCTTAGCAGTAGTGTGTGTGAGCAACTCTCAAAATATGTTGCAGTAACATCTGCATTTTGGACAGTTTGTATGTAAGATACAGCTCATGTATATAATGATTTAGCAAAATCCAATTACACAATATAAGGACATTGGGTAGTGTAATAATACATGTAAGGGACATATAAATGCAGTTAATAGGAATGTAGTGAAAACTAGAAGGATATATAAGTTGTTAATTGAGCTATCTTTTCTCACCCTACTGTATGTGCATAAAAAATGCAATTCCACACCTCAATCGGTATGTCTAATCTCAAAACATTTGTTGGGACATATGTCCTATTGGTTTATAAATATTTGCATTTATTTCTATGCATGTGCCCTGTTAAAATACCACAATATTAGTGGCCTGTTGCCATCAATTCAACCTGCATGCTGTTGTAATGTCCACTATTGTTCTATATATACATGGGTTATGTTTGCTTTTCAACTGTTGAAAATCTGGTGTGTTGGTTTAATGGGAATACTTCTGCATGCTGTTATAACTAATTGGGAATGCTGTTGACTGTTACTAAACCATATCTTTATTAAACCCTCCAAAACATAGTTTGTATGGGAAGGTTGGTCCCAGCGGACTCACCTGTCCCACCTCAGCTGGTCATGGCACCTGGCACCAGCAGATCTGGTGCCCAGCCTGGGACCTCCTCCTCCGTTGGCCCTGTGCCACCTTCAGGTGGAAGCACTGCAGGGGATGGGCCCCCCCCAAGCAAGCATGGGTGGAGAGGCATCTATCACCCTTCGAACAGCCCAGGCTGTGGTGCGTAGAGAGATTGAATGTTCTGTTGCAGAACCTCTACTCCAACTTGAGGCCTGAGTGGTGCAACTCCTGGATCAGCCTGTCCCTCCTACACAGCCCCCAGCACAGCCACCCTCTGGGCCATGAAGATGCAATGGTGACTGCCCATGGGTCGGGACCTCAGTCCCACTGTTTCCATCTGGGGGATCATGGGCTTGCGATTTCCAAACATCCCTCCCCGTCAAAGGTGTTCACCCACCACATGTGTCATATATCACCCCTCTATGCATTTTGTTTGTCTTGTCTGTTTACCTCCCCAACCTACCTCCCCAAATATACCTACTTCGCCTACCCCACATTCCACTCTCACCTGAAAAAAAAGGGCAATCTGCTCCCAAAAAAAATGACACCCCATACATAGCTGCCCATTTTTCACACATGTCCACTGGACACATGAAATGTTATTTAATTGTCATTACAACATACTTTGTTGTCCTCACCCCTCTCTTAGGGGTTGAAGGGTTCATATCTACCTCCAAATTTATTGCATATGCACAGCTGTTGCTGTTGAAGAAATGGGCAGCTATGGACATTCCCTACACCTGTCCTGCACATCCCGAGCTATTTTCCATACTGTCTTTCCCTCTTTGTGGCCCTTTTTCACCACTTTCCTATCTCCCCATTTTTTGTTTCTTTCAAAGAATTTAGCGCGGAGGTGAGTGGGAGTAAGCACTATTAAGCAGTAGTAAGCAGGTTTGCACGGGTTTGCGCTTGTTTGCGCTTGGCTAAGCAATGCACAGCAATGCGCAGACCTGAGCAAACCCGCTTACAGCTACTTAAAAGTGCCTTAGTCACTCTGTATGTGAGGGCCCTTGTTCTGCTCAGGATCAAAATAAAACACCTCTGTAAGTCTCGAACCCCGGACCTTGCACACATTACACAACATGAAGTACCACTAAGCGACAGTAGGTATACATCAAGTTGGTGCTTAAATAATTATATCATGCATAAGAATGAGTGAATGTAAAGGAAAATTAGGAATACCATACCACACAACTTGTTCTGTAGATGTTGACCAACAGTTGTTCTGGGATTATGTTACATGACTGTGATAAGAGAAGCAGCCATTCTAGCAGGAAATAATGTTACACCATCACTTTACAACCCCACACAGTATCACAGCAGGACAAACACTGGCATATCTATTTAGGGCAGAGGCCATATGTCCCAACTGTCCCTAATTTTCAGAGATGTCCCTGATTTTGACAAACATTTTAGTTCTGTCCCTCTGAATCCCTCCTAAAACCACTGACTTTGGGCAGAAAGGTGGTGAATTACACTTAATGAATAATTACAATAATTAAGAGTTAGACACTTCTTTTACTTCAGAAAATGTGTATTAATTAATATGCTCTGATTCTCTCAATGTTTCAACTTAATGGCACTAATATTTTAAAGGTGTCCCTGATTGTCCCTGACTTTTTCTTGACTTTTCCCTGTGTCTGTTCAAATATGTACCTGATTGGTTGAGAGGTCTGGCAGAGGCAGAAACACAGAGGCATATTAGCCTTTCTGCTGTTGCACACTGTGCAAATAGCTTTGGAAGGAGTTTCAGAAGCATATCCTTATGTAGGAATACAACACTGAAATACAATGGATGTAGCCATGTACTGGTAGCAACCAACTGTAAGAATGCCATTGCTCTATTGCTGAAAAGACCTGTGTGGTGCACAGACAAAAAGTAACAGGCTATTCTCTGGCTATCATGTGATTAGGTCCACAGTTGGGAGTTACACAGACAGACTACTTGCCTTGATAAACTAACATGTACACAGCAACCCTGTAAGTCCAGCAAGATAAAATCCACACAATACTACTTAAGCTCTCTGTACGTCTGCAACCCTACCCAAATGTAGAATATACCTGTTTGTACAGGGTCTACCAAGAATGTAGGTAGGCATACTCACAGTACTGAAATGTGTCCAGTTTTTCTGAGCAGCTCGTGCTGATGTCAACACTAAAAAAGCACAAACTGTTTAGAACTGAGTAAATGAATATTCACAGTATAGCAGTTCACAAACAATTCTTGTGCCAAAAGAATACATCTCTATAACTAGCTTTGTATGGCAGTTAATTGTAACAGTTGAAAAGAAAGTACATCTTTCCATGTATCTTGGGGTAGCATTTGAGGGGTGAGTACATTTCTACACTGACAAGTGGGTACTGGAAGCAGCAACGTTAGGTCTGAGTACAAAATGTAAATCTCTGGCTACACCCCTGGCTTCTGATATACGAACTATACCAACCTTCTGTCTTAAACAATGATGTCCACACCAAACAAGGATGATCTCCATCTTGGAAAGCTGAAAGGGCCACGCCTACATGAGTCAGCAATTTGTAGTACTGGGTTGCTATGACAGTGATTACTGCAATTACTACACAGCAGGCTGCATGCAATTAGCAAATGGTGGCCACTAATTGGTGCAGAGGCCATCACATGCTCATGTACAAATTCCTACAAAAGCAGGCTGCAATCTCTGCCAACAGAGAGAGAGAGAGAGAGAGAGACAGAGAAAAGGAAAAAGAAATATTACCAAATTATACAAAGGAAGCGTATGTGACACATATGTATTACTGGTATGTAGTATATGTTATTGAAGAATAGTCTACATAATGTGAAACATTCGTATGTGGCAGCAGTATTTCTTTATGCACAGATGTTCTGCTTAACTACTGCTATGGACAATACTGTGTTTACCTGTGGGCAGTAGGACATACCTGTGAAATGTGTAGCTCAGCATTAAATGTCAATGATCTGATCCATGTTATCTGTGTTCTGTACAGTAGTGTGGCCAATGGCTGTTGGGGGATTAGCACTGACATTATATAAACATGGGTGTGACAGAACAACACATGCATGATAGTCATATTAAAGTGTAGCTTAGCATTGGCAACTGCTGTAGCAGTCTAGTATGCTTATCTAGCATCTGTTGCCATATATACCCCCCCCATGTTAGTCTGTGTTCATATGTGACACCTGTTTGTGTTGCAGCAAGACCCAACAGTTCAGCTGTGAGGTCCAGGGACTTACAACAGTGTGGACCATGTGTGTGTATGCCACACACATATAGAGAAATATATATGTCATATATATTCACATCTGTATATGTGCATATAGCAGGGGACATATTGCAACTGTTTGCGAAGGGGGGAGATATATATATTGGTGAAGGTTAGTATGCTAGGTGGCGCATCGTATTGCATACAGTGTGCCAGGTACTCTTGTATAGTCTTATATAGTGATTTTATTTTGTTGCTGTGCAGAACATGGTTCATTAGATAGACAGTGAGCAAAGCACTTTCAAGCAGTTGTGGGGTGAGCAATGATAAGTGGCAGTTACAGTGTTTCACTCTCGGTTAGCTTATAGGTTGCTATATATGGCTGTTCAGTGATATCTGTACTGTATAATGTTAAATGTGCCATATGTCTTGCTCAGACATATTTTTGTATTTATGTCTTCCAGGGATCATGGCCCACCACAGGAACCCAAGTTACAGTAGTGCTGAAGATGATATCATTACTAGCAGTATGATTCAGCACTACCGTCTCATGTTCTCATGAACCAGCCAGGACCAGCAGGAGCGTACTGCAATTTGGCAAAATGTTGTCTGCAGGGTCAATGAGGTAGGCCTGCATAACCGGACATATGAGCAGGTACACCACCACTGCAGTGATCTTCCCAGACACATCCGTCAGCGTGCCACTGAAGTGCGTAGACAACAGCTTGCAACAGGGGGGGGTGTTAATATCCATCCCCCCCTCACCAGAGTGGAGGAGCTGCTCATGAGCCTGGTGGCACCTGCCCAACAACAACAGCAGCAGACATACACCATGATGGAGGTTGGAGCCACCCAGCAAGCACACATGGAGCATGCAGGTAACATAGCATATCTGTAGACTACTGTTATTTGTATTGGTAGACCATGCATATGTTAGATGTGGAGTGTGTCGTTCAACGATGTGGAGCCTGTTGTTGTGCAATACTGATCATTTGGAACATAATCTGTAGCCCTGTGAATATAAACTGTTGTTGTACTGTAAGATTGCAAACACACAGTAGCAATGCCACAGTTGTGGCCATTGACAAACTGTCTCATCTCTATGTAGGTACCTCTGGGGTGACATCAAGGCAGTGGACAGATGCTGGTGAGTGTGTTCTACATTTATTATTGTAAATAAAAAGTGCATGTCATAGTTAAGGTGTAGGCCATGTACACATGTAACACACCTACCCATAATGCACGCTGTGCATGTTTGGTGTAAGAGCATGCACATCTCACCAATGTGATTAGCTGCCTCAAACACATGCAATGCCCAGACCATCTGAAACAAATGTGGCTAGACTGTAGTGACCATTGGATAGGCACAGTTGATACTCAACATGCACATAACTTACACATCTATGTCATACACACAGCATTTTAACATGTTACACATAAAGGATTCCCAAACCCTCTGTAAAGACACACTCCAGTATCCAAAATCTCAGCCATACATTACACATAATATACCTGAGGGGTAGAGGCCTATCCTGGGGCATTTAAACTCTCTGCAACATACTACACATTCATGTCAGGGAATGTTCCTTATTGGCCTCCTTACAAACTAATATAACAACTGGTTATGAAATGGTGAATTTAGCCAAGGTAGTACAGTTCTAACACAGCATGATTAGTGTTGGTTTGTGAAACATTTGTGGCCTTGAGTGACCACCTGATGCTTCATGATGATGGTCTATGGTACTATAGCCCATCCAGTTATTGTAACCACAGTACTACACATAGCTGTCATTGCTACACACCATAATGATGTGTGTGTGTGCACACATATGTACCTGTAAACCATATGCATACCAATCACCATTTGCAAAACTGACACATATATGTCTTGTGATGCTATTGAGTGGCTAGGTCATATGACACATATTGGGTATGTGTAGTGTTTAAATATGTAGTTGTGTTTTAGCATGCCATGTCATGGATGAGACTGGCATGTCCACAATATGATCTACACTCACCATAAGTACTGTACATTGGGTATGTGGCTGAATGGTATTCCATCAATTATCCATGCACCACTGATTATGTTGTGTGAGTACTCATCATGCACGTGCTAAAAATGTGTCCACAATTATTTGCTAAAGACACAGATGCTGTAATCAGCATTGGATACCTATCTGACACACAGATACACATACAGCAATGGTATGTACACCTGTAAGTTATGGTGCACAGTACATCACAGGGTTATGAATACCTGCACAGCAATGTTCTGTGATTGCTGGTATCGTGTGTGTCTGCCTTCGGGAGGAGTGTAGTTTTGTGTGTGTGCATGTGTGCATGTGCGCATGTACGCACGTGCACATGTGCGCATGTGTGCATGTGGTCTGAAGTCATGTTCAGGTCTTAAAATGTGTTTCCTGTTTTCCTCTCACAGGTGTCGAGGTGGCCAGGTGGGGCTGGTTCAGTACAGTAGGGAACCTGATGTCACTGAGACAGACAGTGATCATGAGGATAGGTGTGTTGAGGCACAGGCAGGTTTGTCAGGGTTTGCTGTTGGGCCACCAGTTGACAGTACACAAGTCTCCACCCCATCCATGCACACAGTCATACTGCCTGTACATCCATCATCACCATTGCCCTTAGCTGAGGGACAGTGTACGGTTGGCACTGGCCAGGACAGTGTGGTATCTATGGCACATGTATCAGGATACAGCAGTCATAGCCAGATGTCTGGAATGGTACCACATAGGTAGATGCCTAGGGGTTCTCATCAGAGCACTGCTGGTCATCATGCCCCTGGCAGACGTGCCACACCTCTTTCTACCACACGCATGTTCCAGACTGTCATGGAGGCACAGACATGAATGGAGCAGTACACCAGACAGGGGCTAAAGGCACAGAGGGCTCATTACACCTCTGTAAATGACAGTATCTGTGACCTAGCAGGTACCATACGTAACTACACTCAGGTCATTGATAGAAGTTGGGGTGAGACATTGGATGTCCTCCACAATGTAATATCCATGTGTCAGGACAGTGCGGGAAGTGGAGATGTCGACGTGGACGTATGCCAGCAACATCACCAGTTGCAGGTCACCGTGGATGTCCAGCAAGTCACAGCCACTCCCGTAGTGCCAGTACCAGGCCCAGTAATGTTAGGGGGGGCTGTCCATAGACCGTCCTAGCAGACCACGTGCACGTGGCTCCGGCCATTCCCAGCAGGGACCTGGATCCAGTGGACATATGTCAACCTCTTCGGATAGTACCCAATCTGGATTAGTACCTGATACTGTCTGTAGCACCCCTGCCAGGCACAGGTTCTGTATCCATGGCCAGAGATGGTTATCTGTAAAGCCTGCCAGGTTTTGTCTGTAGCTGTCTCACAAATCCTCGTATATGGCAGCCACATGGCGGAACTGTGTGCATGCAGATGCACACACATAAACTAGAAACCTAGGGCAAACACATACCCACACACATGACATCAACATTGGCCCATAACAGTACTTATGGCCCTCACACACACACTCACACACACATGTCGATTGTATGGCTCAGTGTAGGCCTCTGGCAAACCAACAACACACCCTGTGCATATGATGAAACCTGTGCCACCTCCTGTCATCTGTAACATTGATGTAGAAACAGGCTAACATGGTGCTGATGCACAGGGTGACTTTAATAAAGTATAGCAATGGTTGGATGTGTAGCATGTTGTCAGCAGTAAAGTGTAATGATATCCTTGAAGGTGTAGCTGAGCAGGCATGATGCATTAAAGCTGTAATTAGCACCAGTGTTTATTCCAACTGTGTTTTGTTGCCCATGTGCCACTTGGCTGATGTGTGTAGTTGTGTCAGCATGCATTATACAGTGGACAGTAAGTGTGGGGTGTGTGCAACACACGTTTGCAGGTGTCCATTTGTGAACATGGCAGAGGTGCACTGTCTGCATGCACATGTATATTGGACACATGGGCAGGGTGACATGCCCTGTATTTGCCAGTGTTAACACTCCATAGTTTCTATTGGTGGCCAGTATGCATTGTACTACACACATTTTGGAACTTGAGTACACATGTGAGTGTATGACATGGGTTGACACTGTGCTGTGGGTGATGCTGTTGTTGCTATCTGTCATTGGTTTGCATTGCTAAGGTTAACACTGTCCCAGCTGCATAATCCTTCAGTAATGCACACTGTTCACCTACAGGGTTGCATGGACCGTGCTATCACAAACACAAGAAATCCTCACTTATACAGTAAAAGTGCATTAGGAAAATACAAACCCTCATTAAACATACAAGGCAAGCTTCAAAATACAAAATGGCAAGGATTCCAAAGACAACACTAAAGCTTTCTTTAGTGTTGTTTATAATCTACAGGGGAAATCTCAGATCGGGTCACAGGTAATGTAAATGGTCACAAAGTACACTTATCTGACTGACATTACCAATTTCTTGTCAGACAGTTTGAATGCAAATTTCACCATCCTGTCATTACACAAGGGCCACATTTCCAGACCTGAAGAATGTAAAACCTGATGATTCACAGACACTCTAGTTAAAATATCTCTTTACCAAAGTCCAAACCACAGTGGCAATGGTACTGGACAGTGTCCCTGGCTGTGTCATACACAAGCTGACATATGAAGTCACCACTCACCTAAACACTCTGTCCAGATGCAGCCTCTATACAGGTTACATACTTGTGGAATGACGCATGGTAATGGTGCTCACAGTCCACAAGAGTTGAGCTACAATGTCTTCTTCTTCTTCTCCTTTCAGATGCTCCCATTAGGGGTCGCCACAGTAGATCATCTGTTTCCATTTCTTCCTGCCCTCTGCATCTTGCACTGTCAAACCATCCACCTGCATGTCCGCTCTCACCACAGCCATAAACCTCACCTTAGGCATTCCTCTTTTCCTGTTACCTGGTGGCTTCATCCTTAGCATCTATTTCACAATATACTCTGCATCCCTCCTCAGCACATGTGTAAACCAACTTAATCCTACCTATCTGGCTTGGTCTACTAACCTTCAAACCTGGACTGACCCTTTAATATACTTATTTATAATCCTGTCCACTCTCGTCACACCCAGTGCAAATGTTAACATAGATTGATTAAGGGTAGAACTACACCAGATCCTGGAAACTCTCATCCTATATGCCAGACAAATGTTATCTGGAAGGCTATGGAGCACAGCATTATGGAACTCATTAACAGAGACATTATGAACCTGCAAACACTGCACCATACCCACTTAGGTTCTCTAAAGGCCAGGTGATGGCTCCTACACCTAGTAGACTTCAAGCCAGTTAACAAGGCTATAGGTGAGGGAGGGGAGGTCCACACAGCCCAGCTATAGCTCACCAGCAATTCATACCCATCCCACATTCTGGTATTATACATAACCTCAACAGACTGACCATAAACGATCATTAGATGATGAATTGACAACTGACGCACAGATGTAGGACACACAGTAACATCTGCAGCCTCCATGTACAATTCATGCCAGTAACAAGTTGTATTCACCTGCACTCAGTCCTGGGACCACTCCTGTTTGGCATATAGCTTTCTTAGGTACAAGCAAACACAATAGGGATATGTCTACCCACGTTTGATGAAAATGCATACTGTGGGATATACGTTATTCTCCAGATGACACACACATCCTCCAAAAGGGTATCATAGAGACAGATACCTAGTGACAAACTCATGCTGTAAAGCTATAAGCCAAAGAAAGCATGGTTATCCACTTTTAGAAAACAAAGTATCCCCAGAGTACCACATAGGTAGAAGCCCCCAAAATGTGGAACAGGTACTAATGTATACATAGAGCCATGTGTTTAGTCATCTCTCCTTTGATAATCACATTACCAAAGGGTTTTGGAAATCTCTCTGTGGAGCACATAAGCAATAAAGGGTTTGCATGCAGATCCACAGAGATTGTTACACACCTATAATGAATAGTTATCTTTGCCAGACTTTGCTTGCTTTTGAACAGGATTCAAATATGCCTCAAGCATAAACCTCACTCACACTCTTCAACAGAAATTGTGATGAGTGGATGTAAAACAGAAGACGTAGCCCAGGGATCACTGCAGTGGCTAAGCTTGTCACAAGCATTTAGAAGTGACCTAAGATCTGGAAAGCGCCAGCACGCTCTGGCAAAGATAACAAATGCTTTCATGGAGCAAGCAGAGTACCCACCTATGAAATAATTGAGGTCACATGTATGTATATGGCTTTGCCCCACAGCTACCTTACATGTGTAATGCACATACAGTTGTCATTGTGATATGTCATACACTAGAAAAATCAAAACCCACTCCACATTGACCAACGGTGTCACACACCTGGAACACACCCAGTCGGCAAGTGCAAGATTCAAACGCCTTCTAACTACATTATTATACTACAACAGTATGTATTTACACAACACACTATACCCATTACTGGAATTTCATCTTTCCACAGGTATATTTGTAGAATGGTGACATCATCAGACTTGACAAAGATGAGTAATACCACTTTTAAGGGGTGTGAGTAGTCTCCAAAAAGGTGACTTTTTCCCAAGGAGACTCACACACACAGTTGGTAAGTGCAGGAACCAAACCCCTACCGAACTACATTATAATACGACAGCAGTATGCATTTACACAACGTGCTATACACATTACTGGGACTTTATCTTTCCACAGGTATATTTGTAGAATGGTGACATTATCAGACTTGACAAAGTTGAGTATACCACTTTTAAGGGGTGTGAGTAGTCTCCAAAAAGGTTGTTCTTCCCCAGGGGCCACCCACACTCACTTGGCAAATGCAGGATTCAAACCCCTACCTAACTACATTATGATACTACAAACGTACACATTTACACAACTCACTATACACATTACTGGGATTTCACTTTTCCACAGGTATATTTGTAGGATGGTGACATCATCAGACTTGACAAAGATGAGTATACCACTTTTAAGGGGTGTGAGTAGTCTCCAGAAAGGTTGCTCTCTCCCCTGGGAGAGATAGACACACACACACACACACACACACACACACACACACACACACACACACACACAGTTGGCAAGTATGGGGTTCTTAATCCAAACTAAGTACGTCTTTACACTTCAGCAAGCAATATGGAGTTACAGGGTGCAATACAGACATTACTTGCTGACAGTTTGCCCAAATGTTTTTTTCACATTTGCTAACCTCAGCAGGCTTATCATACTAGGTGTATTGTGAGTGTATTTGTATGCATAGGCCATGAACATATCATATATGGGTTGATGCACCACATGCTGGCACACACAGGGTCAAGCCGGTGGCTAAGCTCTGTCAACCCAATATTGGACAATACAATCAAGAGGAGTAGGGTCATACAACCACAACACCAACAGTCTCACATAGACCTACAATATAAACACCAGTAAAACACACACATAAATACACATTACCATACCCGGTGAATACAAATATTAATCTGAAAAAGAGAGAGTGTCCTCCTAAGCAGACAAGCAAGCAACATGCACCTCCAAGCACACACCAGAAAACACATAATACACCAAAGCAATGTGCCTCACAACAGGCCCTAAGGCAAAACAACATACCCAACACACTAGTAATTAGTGACTCCATAGTCAGGCACACAGATGTTCCACTCACTTGGCTGGAATAGGGGAAGTTTGCTGTCAGTTGTCTGTCAGGTGCTATGATCCGCCACATAACACAAGCACTTACATCACTCCAGAACAGGTACATATATGACATGTTCTTTGTACATGTCAGTGTGAATGATCTGAGACATACCTCCCAGGACAACATGACAAGAGATATACAGTAGCTCTATGATCATGTAGCCTAGACTGGTATGACCCTGACCTTGAGTAGCATCTTACCTTCACCTACATGATACTGCAATATAACAGAAAGATGATAAACTCCAACAATTGGCTGAGCTTCTGGTGTCATTCAAAGGGGATCTAGTCTCTGTCTGCCTGTGATGACATGATAAACAAGCCTCGTTGCTTCACTAGAGATGGTTTGTACCTGTCTCCCCTATGCTTCTGAATACTGGCCAAGGCTCATGCTGTCCTCACATTACCTTTTTTAGGCAAGGCTCAAAGGTTCATAGGTTCATAGGTAGATACTATGCTATCGGCCCTGGGTCCTATACAAGCCCAGCCAAAAAGGTTCCCTGGCTTTTGCCACCCAAGAAATGTATTTTCCTGTGCCACTGTCGAGCAGAGACACAGAAGTGATCCCCGGGGTGAATTTCCTATTTCCCATCCAATCATCAAGATTTTTCTTGAAAAGTGCTAATGAGGAGCTTTGCTTGATATAGATAGGTAGTTTATTCCGGAGTATGGGAAGTCTCTGGGACAGGAATCTATCCCTCCGGCATGTTCTGTTTATTTTGGTGACAAGGTTTAGATCCCAAGAGCGTGTAGCTCGGAGGGATTGGGATTTCTTTAAGTGGAGCATGTCCAACAGCTCTGGGTTTGACATAGCTTTGTATGTTAGGCAGAGATCACCTCTGAGTAGGCGATATGCGATGGAGTAAAGCTGGTGTTTTTTAAGACGGTCTGTGTAGGGCATGTATTTGAGGCTGGTAATCCTCTTTGTGAGGTATTTCTGCAGCCTTTCCAGTTGTTGTAGATGTCTTGAGAGGTACATACCAAAAGGGTTGTTGTACTCTATAATGGAGCTAATGAGTGATGAGTAGAGGAGAACAATGACCTCTTTTTTTCTGCATGAGAAACCTTTTGTGATGAGGTGTGCCATGTAGAAGGATTTCCTGACTACTGTGGTGATGTGATTATCAAAGGAGAGACTACTGTCCACCTGTGTCCCAAGGTCTCTTATCACACTTTTGGTGTTAAGTATACTACCACCTATGTTGTAGTTCATGGGTACAGAGTTTTTACCAAAGGGGATGACAATGCACTTTTTGGCATTGAGCTTGAGGCCATGGCTTTGACACCAGGCATATGTCTCAGTGAGGCCCTTTTGTAGGATGTCCACATCATTAGTAGTTTCGATTATGGCTTATAGTTTTCAGTCATCTGCGAACTTCATTAGCCAAAGACTTTCTGTGTTAGCCTGTACTTCAGAGAAGTGGATACCAAACAGGACAGGACCCAGGACTGAACCCTGTGGTACTCCACTTGTCACTGGTCTGAAGTTGGATTTGGAGTCTGCTACTTTCACAGTGTGGGTTCTGTCAGTGAGCCAGTTGGCAACCCATCTTGTGACATAGGGATTTATACCTAGTTTAGTGAGTTTATCTATAATTCCAGAGTAGGGGGTGGTGTCAAAAGCCTTGGCAAGATATAGATAGGCTGTGTGAACCACCTTACCTTTGTCTACGGCTTTGGTAACTGCTTCAAAGAAGTCTATCAGGTTTAGGAGACATGATCTGCATTTTACAAACCTGAACTGGTTGGGGTCCAGAGTTTGGAGATTACCAATGTCTTTGTTTATAAGTTCCATGATGATACATTACATGGCCTTGCAGACCAGGCTCATTAGGCTAATGGGGCGCTAGTTCCCGCGGTCCATGGTGGCTCTCCCTTGTGTAGTGGGATAACCGTCACTGTGCGCCATTCAGCAGGCACAAAGCCTGAGGTGAGGCTATGATTGAACATGGTACTTAGGTCTGGTGCCAGTTCATTCTGTAGTTCGTGTAGAACGCAGCCTGGGATGTTGTCTGGTCCCATGAATGCTGTGTTCCTGGCTTTGGAGAGTGCTGTTTTTACCTGGCAGCCATGATTACAGGAACTTTGCATTCTTCCGGTATAAAGATGGGCTCTTTACTGGGTGAGAGGGGGGTAAAGTTAGCACTGAACCTATCTGCCAGAATGTTGTGAATATCAGTCGGGTTTGTATATTTAATCCCATTGTGCTGTAACTCAGAACAGATCTGAGTGTTGTCATTGAGATTCTTGACATAGCTATAGAATGCTTTGTAGTTGTCTTTAGAATCAGTGGTGATTTTGTTTTCATAACTAGCTTTGGAGGATTTTATCAGGGATCACAGCTTCTTACTGAGGCTGACCAGGGAGCTCCTCCACTCATGGGATTTTACTCTCTTTTGCAACAGTTTCTTCCTTCTGTTGTACAGTTTGTTTATGGCAGGGGACCACCAGATTGACTTCCTTTTTTTGAGGATAGTGTCTTGATTCTGTTTGGGATAGCACGATCCATGCACTCATGTAAGTGCTTATAAAGTGCAATTGTGTAGGATTCAGTAGTCGTAACTGTATTGTCCATCTGCATGGGTGCCATGAAGTTCACCACTTCTGTCTTAAGAAGCATGAAGTTGGCTTTGGAGAAAATTTTAACATGGTTTCCTTAATAGGGGGTAGGAGCAGAATGTGGATATGTAGGGTAATTAGCTTATGGTCGGATCGGACCAATGAGGTGTTGACTTCAGGTGTGGAACACCGGTCACTCAGGACAAAACAAACCCCATAATCAGCACAAATAACCACAACGTGAGCTAAATGCTACTCATTGCTAGAAGTCTCAGCATCCAAATGCACACACTCAAGGCACTTCTCAGTATGGAGAATGTTGATATCTGTGCAGTAACAGAAACCTAGTTCAAGGCTCCAGAGAGCACACCAGCACTACCAGGATACTACTCATTCCATACCTTCCAGCTTTAGAAGGATCATAGCACATAGGGTGGGGGTGTATTCATATTCATCAAGGATACCTAACCTCTCTCTACATCCTCTCTACAGGATATGTACCCATAGAATGTTGCACAGCAACGTTCTTCCCACTCCACAGGGGTGGGGCCACAAAAGACCCTTGGCATTCCCGCTCTATGAGCCTGATGAGTCTGATCTGCAAGGCAATGGAGCCAATCATAATGGAAGTGAACAATAAAGACATTGGGAACCTTCACACAGTTGAACACACCCAGTTTGGCTTTGTTAAATGCAGATCATGCCTCCTGAAATGGGTGGATTTCTTTGAGACAGTTACCCAGGCTACAGATGATTGAAAGGAGCTCCACACAGCCTACCTGTACCTCACTAAGGCCTTTGACACCATTCCCCAGTCAGGAATCATAGATGAACTCACCAACCTGGGCATAAATCCATACATCAGAGGATGGATTGCAAACTGGCTCACAGATAGATCCCACAAATTAAGAGTTGCTGGCTACATGTCAGACTCTAAACCTGTAACAACTGGTGTCCTCCAGGGTTCAGTCCTGGGGCCCCTTCTGTTTTGTATATACTTCTCAGAAATACATGCCAACACAGGAGGGTTGTGGTTGACTAAGTTTGCTGGGAACTGTAAAGTGTTTGCCATAATAGATTCCCCGGATGACACAAATATTCTTCAGAAGGGACTCTATGAGAATGATGTGTGGTGTCAGAATCATGGCCTCAAGCTCAATGTGAAAGAATGCATAGTAATCCCCTTTGGGGAAAACAAAGTACCCACAAACTACCACATAGGTGTTATCCTCTAAAAACTGACAAGGCAATAAGGGATCTGGGGACACAAGTAGATAGTCATCTTTCCTTTGACAACCATGTTGCCAAAGTGATTAGGAAATCCTATGTGGCCCAGCTAATCAACAAAGGGTTGGCATCAGGATCAAAAGAGGTAGTGGTGGCCCTCTACTCTTAAGTCATCAGACCCATCATTGAGTACAATGCATCATTTTGGATGTACTCGACTAAGCATAACCAGCAGCTGGAGAGAACACAGAGGTACCTCACCAAGAGGATTACTGGCCTCAAACAGTTGTGTTATGCAACACAACTGGTAAAACTAAATCTGTTCTCCGTTACGTACCACCTAATCAGAGGCACACTCTGCCTAACATACAGAGCCATGTCCAACACATAACTGTTGAACATGCTCCATCTAAGGATAACAAAAGTGAGTCGCACTACACACTCCAGGATATGAACCTCATCACAACAATGAATACAACATGCTGGTGGGATAGAGTACCATCCCAGACACTTGCCTTACTGTGGAACAAAGTCCCAATGTACATCAGACAGAGCCCCTCGCTGACACTCTTCAGTAGGAACCTTGATGAATGGATGGGAAACAGACAATTCACACCAGGCATCACATCAGTGTCCCCACTAGAAAGGGTCTTAGGGTACTAACTATTAGAACTAGGACTTAGGAGACTAACCAATGGGGTGGTGAAAGCTGCACAACTTGCCTAGGCTAATATATGCCTTCGTGAAGATAGTCTACTAAATACCTATGAACCTATGTGACAGGTACATGTCTACAGATAGCAGATGTGTACTTCATTGTACAGTCATGTTGTACAGCAGGCCCTTGTACCACATACACTGTAATGCTTACAGATACTGGTGGCTATTATGGACAGCGGGTGAGATGTGCACCTCATGTCTTTTGTGCTATTGGGATGTGTGCTGGGTGGGCCATTCGTGGATGGCTCCCTGTCATGGTCACCCTCTTACACACATCTCTGCCTATCCATCTTTGGCTTATTATACTGTGTTCCCCCTACATATATATGTAGGTACATAGGTAGGTTATAGGCTATCTGCCTGAAGGCAATTATTAGTATGGTCAGAGTGTGCAGCTATCACCACACATGGGGTTAGTTCCCTATGCCTCTGTGCAGTAGAGCTGATGAAGTGATCCATGGTGTGACAGTTCAGTTTCACATACACTCATCAAGGCTCCTCTGGAAGAGTGTCAGTGAAGGACTCAGCTTAATGTAGGTTGGGAGCCTGTTCCAAAGCAAGTGAAGTCTGTGAGTTAGTAATGTATCCCTCCAACATGTTCTATTTATTGTTGTGATGATTATATCCCTAGAGCATGTGGCACAGTGAGCTTGGGTTTACTTCAGATAGAGCATGTACATCAGTTCTGCATTGGACATGGACCTGTCAGTTGGGCAGAGATTGTCTGAGTAGACAGTATGCAACAGAGTACAGATTGAGTTACTTCAGTCTTGTTGCATGGGGCAACTGTTTGAGGCCAGTAATCCTCTTGTTGAAGTACTTCAATGGTCTTTCCAGCTGCTGAACGTGTCTAGTCAGATTAATCGCAAGTCTGTCGTGGTACTCTCTGATGGGTCTGATGACTGATGAGTAGAGGGAACCTCCTTTGACCTACATGCAAAGACTTTGGCAATTTGTGGGAACACATAGCATGATTTGCTAACCACTTTGTGAATGTGTTTCTGAAAATAGAGATGACTATCCACGTGTCCATAAATCCCTTATTATTACCTCCATATTTAAGGTGTTGGCATCTATGTGGTATTTGTATGACAGTGTATCTCGAGGCCATCATTTTGACACCACATCTGTCTGACTGAGACCCTTTTTAAGGATGTCTCTGTTGCCCCAAACATCAACTATGACAACCTTTTTGCAGTCATCCACAAACTTTGCTAACCGTAGCCCTCATGTGTTTGACTGTATTTCTGAAAAGTATACACCAGACAGGAGGGGTCCCAGGACTGAGCCATGGGGGACATCAGTTGCTACCAGCTTACACTCCAACAGGGAGACCACAGTTCTTACCTTGTGGGATCTATCTGTGCCCCAGTTGGCAATCCATCAGATGACATACATGTTTCTGCACAGGTTGTTGATTTTGTGGATACATGTGTGTGGGATGTTGGAAAAGGGCTTTTCAAGGTCTATGTAGGCCATGTGGAGCTCATTTCATTGATGTATGTCCTGGGTAACTGCCTTGAAAACTGTCTAGCAGGTTTAGGGACCATGATCTGCCCTGACCAAACCAAAATGGGTAGGGTTGGGTGTTTGTAGGCTCCCAATAGCTCTGTTTATGAGTTCCATAATGATGGACTCCATGGCCTTGCAGATCAGGCTTATTAGGCTTATAAGACAATAGTTCCCATGGTCTGTTGTGCACCAACACTTGTGGAGTGTGCCAAACGTTGCTGTAACCCATTCAACAGTTTCATATCCTGTACAGAAGGTGAGTCTCAACAGACTGTTCTGGTGCAGGGTCTGTTTTGGAGTTCACATATGACACAGCCAGGGACACCATGTCATCCCATAGACACCATGTTTTTAGGTTTGGATAGAGCTGTTTAACCATTGTATATGTGATTTCTGGCTTTTCCCAATCTTCAGGTATGGTAATGGGCCCTTTTGTCAGTGAGAGGGGGGTAAATATATATGAACCTGTCTGACAAGATATTGGCAATGTCAGTCATGTACATGTATTCATTTACACATTGCACTGACTCAGAACATATATGAGTTTACATTGTTATTTATGACATAGCTAAAGAAAGCTTCATGGTTCTCTATGGACTCTTTGACAATATTTTTGCCAGAACATGGCTTGGATAATGTTAGAAGTGCTCATTGTTTCTTGATGATACTGATCGGAGATTTATTGATCTTCTTTGGATTTTCACTTTCTTTGAACAAATTAAGTACTTAAGTACTTGTATTACATAGTTTGATTATGACAGGGGTCCAATATATTATATGGGTCTGTTTTCATATCACTGTGTGTGCAAGGCAGGATTGGTAAATAGTGACCTGTGTCTGGAGTAAGAATTGCAACTGCCAGATATGTGTGGCCCACTGCTGTACTCAGATATGGCCTAAGTGTGTGAGCATGCCCAGTATGACCTTTCAGTATGTTGTTGACTGACATTTGCTTCATTTGTTTGTGTGTGAGCATGCCCAGTATGACCTTTCAGTATGTTGTTCAGTATGTTGTTGACTGACATTTGCTAAATTTGTTTTAAGTGTGTGAGCATGCCCACTATGGGCATATATATACTATATATGTGTGAAAATTCAAGTTGTTTTTTACTTAAGGGCTCACCTTTGTGCTGTACATCGACAGGAAGCATGCTGTGCCTGCAGGGCTTCCATGAGTCAATTTGCATAGACTTATCAACATTTCTACATACAGGGGGAACAGCTATTATTTGTACATTTTTACCCGGGGGGGCACACCTGATTGTTACTGTGGGTGTACGTAGGATGAGGGGTACACCTGACACATACACATTTGCTAGGCCTGCACTGCTAAGTCAGGTACTCCATTTCAGTCTGTACTGCTGCCTATCATACTGGCTTGAGGCATACCACTGTACTACAGACCTTAGCTTCCAATTACACGCATATTAGTTTGTGACTTCATAGCCTACTCAACCCACATCACACTGTCTGGCCTGCTTTCATCAGTCTGCATAGGCCTGGGGGGAGGTTACTCATATGCCTCTTCAGAGGTCATGATACAGAATTTGTTTGTGTTTGCGTTTGTCTACAATTGTCCTGCTGGCTGTGACTGTTAGGTATGTGACCCCCCCCCCAACTGGTATGTGTGAGTGACTTAAGTTGTGTCTGTGCCAGCGAAATGCTGTCATGGCTTAGTGGTTCAGTACTTTGACTATAGTGCACAGTATCCTGAGTTTGAGTCCTATCACTGCTTTTTATTTTCCTGCTGGGCAGACCTGACTGGTTAAGGAACAGTAAAGCAGGTGTGAGCGTGTTTACCCGACTTTGCTCGACTTTGCCCATTGTTGCCCAACTTTGCCCGATGTTGCGCTGGTTAGCTCGGTGCGCAGCTACACCCAAATGTATTTAAATATTTTCAGTACTGTAAAATGTGCTTAGCAGTGCTTTATATTGCTTAAAATAAGGCACTCATACCTCAGGTGGTGCTACAAGGTTGCCTATGTTGGATACACATAGTACACTCCCTATACATGTTTGAAAACAGGTAGTGTCAAGTTAGGCATCCCTTTTACTGTACGTGCGAGTCAGAGAGAGGTGTCATTTCTAGGGTTCCTACTGAGTCAGTGTATGTGCTATGCGTTGCCTCTTTGCCAAGGCCAGGGCATACTGGGCATGCCTCCATCTGCCTACTGGGGCAGGCTCAGGTTGTTCCTCCTCTGAGTCACGCTGTGCCTGTGCAGGCCTTGGCAATGATGGGGAGCTGTTTGGCCCTGCCCCATGCTGGTCCTGCTGCAGCTGTTTCCACAGCATCATAAAGTGTAGAATGGCACATACCATAACAATTTGGGTACATGTAGTTGGTGAGTACTGCAAGGCTCCACCAGATGTGTCCAGGCACCGGAACTGTGACTTGAGCATCCCAAACACATGCTCAATTATGTTTCCTGTTTGTGTGTGTGCCTCATTATGGAGTTCTTGTTCAGGTGTGTGCATTTCTGATGGGTGTCATCAGCCACAGCTCCAGTGCGTATCCAGCATCCCCCACTAGGTGACCATCAGGGTTGTCCCCATTGGCAAAATTCTAGTACAGCTGCATCAGATGCCAAATGTGGAAATAGTGATAGCTTCCAGGGCAGCCAGCACAGACATTCATTATTATGCTGTGGGCATCACATACGACCTGGCAGTTGATAGTGGGGAAGCCCTTGCAGTTGATGTAGACCCTACCCCGTTCACCAGGTGGTGCTTTGATGCATATGTGTGTGCTGTCTATTGCACCCATTACCTCAGGGTATTCTACTATTTGGTGGAAAAGATGCATATTGCTGGCCAATGCCTCACGGGAATTGGGGAAATATACGTGGTCACCGACATGTGCTGACATGGCATCCAGGAACTGGTGGAGTACACTGGATGCAGATGCCTGTGAAATTCCCATCATATCACCAATTGGTCTTTAGAAAGTACCTGTAGCTAGTATTCTTAGGCCAACACATACCTTGGTATCCACCGGGATGGGTTCCCCTCTGTTGATTCTGTGTGTGAGGCGTGGCCGGCACAGCTCAATAATTTGCTGTAGGAGGTATCTGTCCACCCTATAGCGCTCCACTATCTCCAGCTCATGTAGCCCCTGGTAGGTTACCCTGGGTCTGTGCACTCTTCTCCGTCTCCTCACTGTGGGTTGCTCAGCAGCATTCACAACATCACCACCCTCAGCACCTTGCACATGTTGGGTTATGATAGCAAGAGCAGCCCCTAACATTTTGTCTGACTTAAGCTTTTTAAGATTTCCCTCTTTGTATACTGCAGTTTAAAGTGCTGGACTGGGCTGGGCTCGTCTGTTGCCTGTGTAATTGGCTGATTCTGATATATTTCACCTGGCAGCTCTGCTAGTTCTCCTTGGTTAACTTCCTACTACTTCTTTTCCTTCCTTTTGCCTTTCTGTCTCTGCCCGGGGAAAGTGCCGCGCAGACGTGCGCACATGTGTGCACACGCGCGCACATGCTGTGTGCATGTTTGCAAGGAGTTTCCTATCTTTTAATAGTGCGCATCTTTGGTTTGAGGTTTTCAAATAGGACAACTGTAGGCACACCTCTTGCAATCCTGAGCAACTCAAAGCAAACATAAGCCACTCTGCTCTAATTAGCTTACAGCCTGTCTGACACACCCCCTCATGATGTCACCTATATTCTACTCTACTACTCACCTACTCCTACTCTTACACTCTTTTGACATGCCTCACATGCTGGGGAAAATTGGGATTCACTATCCATATCCTCATTTGCATAGGATTGCCTACTAATGCATGGTTACATCTCTCACACTGAACTGCCCCCCCCTTAGCAACCACTACTCAGTGGCCATGTTGTCTTCAGCCTGCCATTCACCTGCATGTCAGAATAAGCTTTTTAGTGAAAATGCCTATTTTTGGCTTTTTTAAATTATTTTCTTGTTTTTATAAGCACCACACGTTTGCGCTGTGCTGCGCTATACTTAAACATCAAAGATCGGGGAAAAAAGTTACATTTTTATATTTTTAAACATTTTAAAATGCCAATGGCCTTATATTTGGCCATTGGCATGCTTCCTCAACTGTATGCATCCTTTATTTGAGCTATCATAGCTCCATTTAGTTATTTGCAGAACTGTACTCCGTTATCAACGGAGTACATTTCTGCAGCTAACACTAATCTTCCACGGACAGGTTAGTGTTTCCTGGATCGCAAATTTACCTAATTTGCATGTCTTTCACCAGCAAATGAGGTAATTTGCATACCATGATGCTGTCCGTTCAAGAGTAGCTTTAGCAGCTCTCGTGCACGCCCCTGCCGGCTGTACCTGGATCGCACGGCATACATATTGCCGGCGTGAGCTACTACACTCTTCTTGCACTCCGTGCAAGCTTTCGTAAATCTGGCCCATTTACAATCAACTGTGAATGTTCAACTGTATGAACTGTTTATTGCTGGTTATGAAATGTTAATTGATTGTCTGCAGATTATTTGTTTGCTATTGCAAAGTTGTGTCTGGCAAAGGGAGATAATACACTAGAACTGTGTGTAAGTGCAGTACTCTACTGGTTTAAATCCAGAGCTGTGTAATTGCTTAACCTTTGTTTCCCTTTTTAGTCTTTTTTAATTTTCTTTTTTTTCTCTTATGATGTACAAGTTGTGTTGCATAGCACAAACATGGTTAGCTGCTTACAAAGGAAAATTTAATGTTAGTCACCTTTGGACAGCAAACACAGATGATAGTGACTGTAGAATTTACACCTGTAACCAGACTGTCTGTGACACAAGTTGTAAATATATTGAGCCTGGAATCCCACAGTAGATGTTTTACTGAGGAAGGGTCATAATAAGCATTTATACAAGTGATATATGTTAGCTATTGCCACATGTGCATTGCCTACCTATGTGCAAACAGGATTCACTACTTAAGGAAAAAAGTGAACAAAATGAATTTTGTTTGCCTTCCTTCTTGCAAACAGGCTCAGCAGTGATGCATGTCTGTTAGCACTCTGGGTAGTACTGAGTGTGGAAAATACACCTGCTTCCTAGCTTTCTATGTGGCATCAGGTATAAGTGTTATGAGTTCATAGTCTAAACACAAGTATGCAAGGGTTCAAATCCAACAGCCTCAACTTTTTAGTAAGGGTGTTTACTGTAATTTTTCACAAAACATTGACTATAAAGGTAATAATACATACCAATAGCTATGTATAGGTTCATAGGTTCATAGGTTCATACTAGGCTATCTGCCCGAGGGCATTTACAAGCCTAGCCCATCGTTTTGTGGCTTACGCCACCCCTTTAGTATGGGAACTATACCCATTATTTTGCTGTGCCTCTGTCGAGCAGTGACACTGAGGTAATCCCTGGGGTATATCTGCGATCTCCCATCCATTGGTCAAGATTTCTCTTGAACAAGGCCAGCGAGGTGCTCTGCCTCACATGTACCGGGATTTTGTTCCACAGCATAGGGAGTCTTTGGGTGATGAATCTATCCCTCCAGCACGTCCTATTAATAGCCGTGTCAAGGTTTAAGTCTCCGCCCTTGTGGCTCTGATGGATCTAGATTTTTGAGGTGAAGCATATTCATCAAATCTGGGTTTGACATGGCCTTGTATGTTAGGCAAAGGTCACCTCTGAGCAAGCGGTGACTGAATAGAGCTGGAGTTCTTTCAGTCGGGCAGCATAGGACAGATTTTTGAGACCCTTTATCCTTTTGGTGAGGAACTTTTGTGGCCTCTCCAGCTGCTGCAAGTGTCGGGTCAGATACATTCGAATGGGGCATTGTACTCAATCATTGGTCTGATGAGTGATGAGTAAAGGGAGACTATGACCTCCCTTGATCTAGATGAGAATCCCTTCATGATAAGGTGGGCAATGTAGAAGGTCTTCCTAACTACTTTAGCTACATGGGTGTCGAATGACAGACTACTATCAACCTGGGTCCCCAGGTCCCTGATAACTTCTTCTGTGCTCAGTGGATTGCCACCTATTTGGTAGCTAGGGGTAACCTTGTTTTTCCCGAAGGGTATGACTATGCATTTTTGGCATTTAACTTTAGGCCGTGGCTCTGGCACCAGTTATCCGTTTCTGTGAGACCCTTCTGAAGGATATCTGTGTCAGATGTGTTTTCTACTATGGCCCAGTTTGCAGTCATCTGCAAACTTTGTCAGCCATAACCCTCCTGTGTTTGCTTGTACTTGGAAAAGTAGATGCCAAACAAGAGTGGGCCCAGGACTGAGCCCTGTGGGACACCACTTGTGACAGGCTTTGAGTCTGACATGGCGCCAGCAGCTCTGACCCTGTGGGTTCTGTCACTCAGCCAGTTTGCAACCCATCTTGTGATGTATGGGTTGACATTTAAGCTGATGAGTTTTTCAATGATACCGAATGGGGTATTGTATCGAAGGCCTTAGCCAGATCGAGGTAGGCTGTATGGACTGCCTTTCCCTCATCAATGGCTTTGGTGACTGTTTCAAAAAAGTCAACCAAGTTTAAAAGGCATGATCTGCCTTTGACAAAGCCAAACTGGGTTGGATCCAAAGTCTGCAAATTCCCTATGTCTTTATTTATGAGGTCCATTATGATCCTCTCCATGGCTTTGCAGATAAGGCTTGTCAAGCTAATGGCCGGTAATTTCCAGGGTCGGTGGAGGCACCGCCTTTGTGAAGTGGTACCACAGTTGCAGTGCACCACTCCTGGGTACGTATCCAGAGGTAAGACTTTGATTAAACAGCTGTCCTAGCTGTGGGTTTAATTCCTCATTGAGTTCATGGAGCACACAGCCGGGGACACCATCAGGTCCCATGGATGCTGTGTTTTTGCTTTGGAGAGAGCAGTTCTCACTTGGGCGCTGGAGATGTTTGGGGGCTGCAATCGTTTGGTATAGATATCTCTCCTTTTGGGGAGGGGAAGAAGTTTGCACTGAACCTGTCAGCCAGTATGTTGGCAATGTCTGTAGGATCAGTAATCTTCACATCATTTTGAACTAGCTCTGAGCATATCTGGGAGTTTCCTCCCAGGTTTCTAACATAGCTAAAGAAGGCCTTATGATTGTCTTTTTGAGTCTTTAGCTATTTTTCTCTCGAAATTTGCTTTGGATGATTTTATGAGAGCTCTTAGTTTTTTACTTATAGTGATCAAGGGTGTCTTACCTTTTAAGGATTTTGCTCTATGTTGTAGTAGCTTCCTCCTTTTGTTGTAGAGTTTGTTTATGGCTGGGGTCCACCAGACTGGACGCTTGCCTTTGGTACAAAGAGTCTTTGTTTTGCTTGGGATTGCCTTATCCATGCAGTCCTGCAGGTGCTGGTAGAAGGCATTTGTAAGTGATTCTGCGGCTTGAGTACTGTTTTCCGCCGGCTCGGGGGCCTTAAAGGAGACCACACTAGTCTTTAGAAGTGTGAAGTCAGCTTTTGAGAAGTTCTTTACTGTGGTCTTTTTTATTTCAGGTGGGGGTGGGATGAGGACCTCCAGCGAGATTAGTTTGTGGTCTGATCTCACCAGTGAGGGGTACACCTCCGGTGTTGAACATTGTGCTCCCATGTTCGTGATGATGAGATCAAGTATGTTATCTCCTCTTGTGGGGATGGTGACTAGTTGTTCCATGGCATTTGAGTTTATGAATTCCAGGAACTTTTGGGCTAGGGTGTTTGGGCTTGAGTAGTGTTCCCAGTCTATATTAGGGTAATTGAAGTCACCTAGTATGATGGTGTTTGGTGATACATTTATCCCCTCTAGTGTTTTCAGGAAGGCCATGTGAGGTTCCTGAGTTTGTGAGGGTGGCCTGTAACATGCTACAATTTGCAGAGCAGTCTTGCCTATGGTTAATTGCACCTGGATGGTCTCCGATGCATCGTGCGTTGCCACCAGTCTTGAGGTGTGGGTGTCCTTGATGAATATGGATACCCCTCCTTTCTTGGTATTGTCCAGATTTTGGGGCGGAACGCATGATATGAGGTAAAACCTGATAGCGCTGGGGTGCTCTCAGGAGCCTTGAACCAGGTTTCTGTCACAGCACAGACATCGATGTTCTCCATACTGAGAAGGGCCTCGAGTGCGTGCATTTTGAGATTTAGACTTCTGGCATTGAGCAGCATTACCCTTAGTTTTTTCCTTTTTGTGTTCTAGGGTGGTAGGTTTAGAATTTGAGCCTTGCCTAAAAAGGCACTATGGGGTGGCAAGAGCCTTTGCCAATATCCGAATCCCAGGGTGACAGGTGCAAGCCGTCCCTTGCGAAGCAGCATGGCTTGTCCAGCATGTCATCCCAGGCAGACAGACACTGGATCCCCTTTGAATGACACCAGTGTTTAAGCCAATTGTTAAAGCTGATCATCTTATCTCTGTATTGTGGCATCATTCTTGGTGAAGGTAGGATACTGCTCAAGGTCAGGGTCATACCTGCCTGGGCTACATAATCAGAGAGCTCCTCAATGTCTCTTTTCATGTAGTCCAAGGAGGTATGTCTCAGGTCGTTTACACCATGACTGAGTCATATTTGTACCTGCTGTTGAGAGACCTGAGTGCTTGCGTTATGTGGCGGATTCTAGCGCCCGACAGGCAGCTTACTGTGACCTTCTCCTTACTCAGTCTGGTGAGCGGGACGTCAGTGTGTCTGACTATGGAGTCACCAATGACTAGTGTGTCTGGCATTGTGTTTGGCCTTAAGGGCTGTGACTGTTTGACACTCTGACTGTGAGGTCTATGTGTTGCAGGTGTTGTGTTCTGAGGTGGTGGTTGTTTGGGTGTCTGCTTTGGTGGCCTCTGCTGTTTTGGTAGATTTTTGATCAGAGCCTCTGAGTATGTCTTTGTGTGTTTATGTGTATGATTTGAGGTTGTAATGGTACTATGTGAGACTGGGTCTATAGTGTGTGTGGTAACCTTCTCCTCCTGACTGGTCTTGCCAGTCCTATGTTGAGAGAGCTCAGCCTCCAGTTTGGCCGTATAGTTGTATAGCTATGTTACAGGTTGATTGACAGACAGGTATCATTATTGCTTGCATTGCTGATTATATAATAAAAAATACAGTTGCATATCTGTGTTGGACACAATAGTTTAATGACAATCATCTATACCCCTCCCATAAGCCAAGTATAACTGTAAAACAGAATGTATTGGGAGGTATGCACCAGAATTCCAAAATCTATTACAAAAGTAATACAAGTCTATCCATTTCCAGTATATTGTTAGACATTAGTCCTATATCACAGCTGAGAATGCATAAGCCAGAACTTTTTAATGTCACAGGCATACAGATTTCATTGATGTATAATACAATTCACTCTTCAAACTGTATACCTGTAATGACCATGATTAACAAACTCTTCTTCTAGGGGCAATGAGGAATAATCACCTATGTGGAAATGTTTGCATTCTTTTCTACATAAGTTTGAATCCCACATTGTTCAAATTACTTTTAACAGTGTGTAAGTCTCCACAAAAATGTGCCTAATCATTCCACTGATCCTTCCAAAGTCATGACTTAAAAGCCAAGTAATTTATATTGTACTACTATTATCTATGCTGTTTGGATCTTTTTCTTCCCTGACCTCCACTGAAAATGGGTTTCTGACCGGTCGGACTTTCCCAGTTACCAAATGTCAATAAATAAATAAATAAATCTAGTATTTCAGCATTGACCAGTGCACAAAGTGTGACCAGGTATAGCAGCACACCTGCCATAAATCGATGCCAAGTCTCAGATCAACAGTGTTTCATAAACTCCCTTCCTCATTGTTTGACAGTGTTTCTCTTTGCTTACTATTGTGCAGATATGGTTGGCATGGTTCTGTGTGTTTGTGCACTGTTCATAAAATCCAATATAACAAACTGACGGGAAAACATCGCAACTGTTGTTGTTGTAGGAGCTTTGCAGGAGATGGAAAGGATGGTGCCAAATTCAGGGCACAGAAGTGGGATGAGGACAAGTCAAAAATATTTGTTGCACTAGGCTGTTGCAGGGGGGGGCTATACTGGGGTCTCAGTAAAATGTGGAGGCTTAAACAGCTTAGCCAAGGCTGTCTCTCGTGAGACTGGCATACCACACACTGGGTAGCAATGTAGTTACAAGCAGGCACAGCTTGATCAGTGGCTGGATGGGCTTAGAACCGCTGACACCCAACAGTTGTATAAGTATACATATCAAGCACCTTTATATGTTACACAAGGCTAGTATGCTATGCATAATGCTTTCATGTATGTCTCTTCTTTTATTTTCTACTTTTACAGCTGCAGAGGAAATCTTGGCAAAAAGGGAGGCACATTCTGAAAGAATGGAGTGATTCAGAGAGATAAGGGGTATGTATGCAGCACAACTGACCTGTTTGCAATAAATATATTGTGATTCTATAGATCAGTATCAACTTCAGTATGCATATCTTAAGTGTAACAGCAAGCATGCATGTTTCTTCAGTAGCAGTTGCTAATTGTATTAGGCAAATGTAATAGTGCATTGAGATTATGCGGTTCAATTCCGCAAGTAACGTATAGATTCACATTCAACAAGTATCATTTTTACATTTGAAATGCAGCAATATTGACTTTAATGCCATGTTGTTAAATGAATCTGTAGTATCTTTTAAAGCATGGATGGCATATGTGCATATTCAAAAGATTACTTGCAACACTTCATAACCTTCTTTTTTTTTTGGATTGTGAAACCTCTATAGTTAGTATAATAATAAAATGATGTTCACTGCAATAAAGCATTTAAAGCATGAATGTGACATATCACGGTTCTATCACATTTCCCTTTTTTGTCTCACCCTAACCCTTATCTTTCTCTCTCTCTCTCTCTCTCTTTCTCCCTCTCTTTTTTTTTATCCTGTGGCTTACCTAGGGTCACAATGTTGTGATGTCATACCTTTCTAACAACAAACCAAATGCTTTTCAGCACAGGGTGGTAGGCCAACCACTGCAACATCACCTGCCAATCCTCCATCTGCTGCCACACCAAAACCCAGCACCTCTGGGATGCAGTAGGGAAGTTCTACCTCCACAACCCCAGCTCTATAACTGGCCCATCCCCTTCAGGTAGCATTGCCCTGGCTGCTGGTGCATTGGTACCCTATGAGGGTATTGCTGGAGGCAGTGATTATGTCAACCAGCAGGAGCTGCCAGGGATGATGCATGATGTCATAGAAACGGGCCACCACACCCACATCAGCCACCTGGAGAGGTTGCTCATTAAAATAGAAGAGAATCCCACATCAAGAAGTCTCACATGGAACTTAGGAATGGGACAGTGATGACAATTCTGAGGGTGAGGACTAGATCATACTGTTCATATGCTTGACAGGCATGTACCTCTGATGTATCCACCTATCCCCAATCATGCTGTCCCCGAAGCATTTGTGTCTATCACATCCCTGCATCTATCTTTTTTATCCTATTTGTCTGTACCTGCTTCCTCACCCAAATTATCTAACCTGTCCCTCACTTTTCTATGTCCCTTCACCAACATTCCTCTCTTTTAGAAAACCAGAATTAAAAAATGGGCACCTGTCTTCTTGAGACAGTTTAGTCCAATTGGCCATAAACATTATTGTGTTGTTGTTATCCATCTGTGTTATGGTGACAGTCCAAATTCATCATATTTTCTCTACATGCTCACATTGCTGTATTGAGAAAGTGGAGGTCTATGGTTCTTTCCTAATTCCCTCCTGCAAACTCCTTTATTGCTTCCCCTTTGTTCTTCCTCCTCTTGCACCCCCATTTCATTAATCACCTATTGAATCATGGTAACATGGTTATTTTATCCATCAGCAAAGTCAGGCCAGTATTCCAACACCCAGACATGACCTGTACATCCCTCAGCCTAATAGATACAAACCCATAAAGAGGGGTATATTGAAAGAGAGATGGACATACACATAATGTTTTAATGTGACATTTATGGACATATTTTTGGTCTGTTCTAATTATTAAGCTGCCAGGTTCTACAGCATGAAGTGACTGACAGAGGGGTAAAGGAGGATTAGTAGGGGGACATCAGGCTTATGGCAAGCAGAACAAGGTAGGATAAATGCGTAATAGTTGCGGGGATGGATATCAATGCAAATAATTTGTTTTGGCCAGTATCCAATATATCTCCATGAGAACTCATAACTGGTAAATGTTAAGATGTGAGTGATTAAACATATTATACACATATGACATCACAGTAAGAAATGATGTGAGATGCATCTGGTATTAAACCTTTCATGCTATGGGCAAAAAAAAAATCTTCTGTTAAGGGATTTCTGTCCACACACCAGAGAGGAAGTTACACTTTATAAAAATAAAAAAGTCACAACACAATCACCGATTTATTTCTTTGTTTTTTGCTTCATTGGAAGACTTGGTGTTTTTGTGACAGGAAGTTACACTTTGTTACATCCAGACATGTAAAGAACTGTCAGACTAACTGCTTCAAAGTAGTGGCTTTACTCTGCTGTACATCTGTGCTCCTATAGCACAGCAAGGTTAAGCATTATTGTGCAAAGATAATCAGAATAATGTGACCGATGGCAAAAATTCACCAGCTTTTGCCAAAGTACATGAAGAGTCATTCACCACCACTCAGCAATGATACACAATGTCAAACACTGCACAAATGCAGAGGACAAAAAGTAAAGGCTTTTTTTTATGGGACAATTATCACCATGTGTGTTGTGTGTGATTCAATTTTTTTTTACCAGAAAATTGGATAGATAGTACAGTGGTGAAATGGCCAAGGGGGGAGGCAAGCAGGGGGAAAATAAAGGGGAAACAATAAAGGAATTTACAGGAGGGAATTAGGAAAGAACCACAGTGCTCCACTTCTTCAACACAGCAGTGGGAACATGTAGAGAATATTTGATGAATTTGGACTGCCACTACAACGCAGATGGATGACAACAAACCAGTGATGTTCTATATCCAATTGGACCAAATCAAGTGTATGAAGAAGACACATATATGAAGTAAAGAGCTATGTATGGGACAATGCAGATTAAACTGTGTAGTGTGCAGGGTTTCAATTGCTGGTGTAGGATTCCTTTTCGTTCATGTTCAGGAGATGCTGGATGAAATGTTCATCTAATGTGATGTGGAAATTGTCCTTACTGTGAAGAAGCATACTGTTCATACTTTTCAGGATATCCGGCCCTAAACAAACAGTTAGAATATCTGCTGCATCACAATAATTATTTCAAAAGATGTGCCACCCCTTGTCATTTGTAGAAAGCTGTACACAATTAACTTGTGATTTGTGACGCCTACAAAACAGCTACTTGTTTACAAGAACTTACAGTACCATTATATCTATTATTCACTAGGCCATATTAATATGGGGAGATTCCACAAGATTGGAGACATGTACTTATTAAACCCGTTTTTAAAGGAAAGGAGAGTAGGACAAACCCAGTGTCATATAGACCCTGAAGTCTACTTTCAGGTTGTGGAGAAATAATGGAGAAGGTAATACTGGATAAGTTATTGTCAGAACTAGATAGCTGGGACTTGAAACCATATATCAGCATGAATATGTTGAAAACAGATATATTACCACCTGGAACATGATGTTCTAAAACAATATAATAACAGCTATGAATGAAAAATTGTTCTGTGATGTAAGCTATATAGATTTAACTTCAGCATTTGACAGGGTCATACACAAAACACTGATCAATAAATTAGTACAACTAGGTATTGATGTACTTTTGATAAGATAGATAGCTGCATGGCTATAGGACATGGCAAGTATCATACAGCAACTGGGCTGGCGAAATCCTTGGTTACACAGGGTTTTGTCCTAGGTCCTTACTTGTTTAGAGTGTATCTTTCAGACCTAACTTTTTCATCTGAGGTGTTCTACAGTCTATATGCAGACGACCTGAAATTGTGCAAACTGATTACATGTGTTACAGATAAGGCATGTCTGCAAAGTAACTTGACTAAAGTGACCATTTTGGGCACAGAAGAATAATATTCTGATAAATACATCAAAAACTAAGCATATGAGATTTGGTAGACATAAAGTGAAAGCTGAATATTTAATACAGCACACAGTGATTGAAACTGTAGACTCATTTAAGGACCTGGGTATATGGGTAGATTCAGCTATGAGTTTTTCTAATCATATCAACCAATTGGTTAATGATAGTTATAGAACTATAGGTTGTATAAAAAGATTTATAAAGTCTAGGAAATCAAAAATAATGAAGTCACTGTTTGTTAGTTACATTAGACCCAAACTTGAGTATGGAATAACAATATGGAAACCCAATAAGAAAACAAGCATGAGTAAACTGGAAAGAGTACACTGGAAATATACCAAGGGTATCCATGGATGTGAAAATTTAAATTATTATGAAAGACTAAAATATCTGAACTTGTACAGTGTCCCTAATAGATATCTAACAGAAGATCTTATTCAGGTATATAGGGCATTTAGTGACAACTACCCCTGGGAATGTTTGGGGTTAACAAAAAATACTAGACAATCATCAGACAACCTATGTAGAAGACTCTATAGGAATGAGAAACATACTAATTGGTTCTCTGACTGAGTAGCTGATGCATGAAACAGACTACCAAATTACATTAAAGAAAATACTAGTTTAGATATTTTTAAGATCACCTAGATACTTATTAATGGGAACAAGTGTTTTGGTACATTGTCAAGCTAGAAGGGCATTAATACCTGTGCTTGAAATATTTGTATGTATGTAAGTGCAAAAACCAGCCAATTGAAACCATAAAAGAAACTGGAAAATACATTATTTCACTACTAAGTGATTGTGCCTCACATAGACTTCATCAGAGTAAAATAAAACTGTTAAACCAATCAAACTTTTATATCTCATGGCTACCTGTGACTCCCCACCACTCCCCACCACTGGGCCAGTAATCAAGGAGCCTCAAACCTCACCACTTGCACCAGTGGGGGACATTTACTGAGAGGTTAAACAGATACACACATACACAGTATTTCCAGATGCAGCTCTCTGTATCAAGTGCAATTTCCCTTAAGAGCAAACAAAGACCACAGTCATTCCAGGGCTGCCTTCCAGACCCCCAATAAGACTCTCCATTAGCACAGCTATAGAGTTGAGATCTCAGCTGAATGACCAAGCCAAGACCTCCAGCACCCTCTCTATCCAAGCAGTGCTTTTGTGTGCCTGCCAAGTAGCCGACACACACACACACTCTTTAAGGCTTGATACACACAAACACAATAAATAAAGAAAAATATCCAAGCTAAGCTTTACTATATTCTTGTTTGTATCTAAGAGAATTGCTATACCCTAGAAACTTACTTCATTAGAGCAAGGCAGATGTTGTGGTGAATATTTTTTCCTAGTTGTTGTTGTCAGGTCCAAGACAGAATATAGAATGCTGTCTCACTAAGAAACTTCTCAAATTAATATCTCAAATATTACTGCCGGGATAGCTTGCAGAATGGCATTATTTCATGTCATCTGGCACTATCCCAGGTGAAACCCCCACTGCTGGAAGCAGTATTTAGCATCTACCTGTGAAAATACATAGACCTCAGATCTTTGTCAGATTCTGGAAGTCATAAAACAATTACATCTCTTCCTGCTTTTAAAACTAGTAATTAGTTCACTCTGAAGACAATACAGAAAACTTCTCAGCACATTGTATCTCCAGTCTAGCCTATAAAGTAATTTAATTTCAGCTATTTTTCTGAGGTTAACCTGCTGCATTTCAGTTTCCACTGTTAAAATATATACATTTAAACAGTTACTATAGTACATCTACATTTCTGTTCTTTTCCAGTAGGGCACACTGTGGTTACATTTTAAGCACAAGCACTTTATAAAATACCTTTTTAACACACATGTCAGTACAGGCCAGTTTGATATACACATGATATACAGCTCTAATACAGATGTAACACAAACATCTTGTATAAATCATGTTGATATTCACAAATGACGTATAATTAAATACAGAATCCCAGATAGCTGTTCTGGCATTATCCCCCTTTGTCACACTACCAATTGAATCTGAGTACTAATCAAGAATGAATTAATAGTCATTAAAGCTATACTCCCAAAAACTATTTTATCATTGCAGACATAAAAAGACCAGTAGAGGTTCACCTATAGTTGTGATGTAGATAAAATCAACTACTTGGATGTCATGGGTTCCTATAACAAGACCAAAGACACATTCTTTCGAATACATCTTGGTCGAACTTAAAAGACTGAAAAAGCAAAATATTGAAGCAGCTTTTAAGCAAATTCTTTCCCTGGGAAAGAATTTGCTTGGCCACTCATTACTTTGCCATTTTCAGTACTGTAGTGCGATCACAGAGTTGGTATATTTAAGTAGGGGGGTGTGGGGGGCACATCTCCCCACATTGTGGGGTGTGGTGGGAAAAGCCCCCCAGTTAATGTAATGTTTAAAGTGTTTTCTTTTTTTTTTTTGTTGGAACTTCGATTTTTTTCCTTTGAAAAAAATCGCTGTTCTAACAGTTTGACATTGTAAGCTTTTGCTTACATAGGGTTAATTAATCACCATTCACTTTTCTAAACATTCTGTGATGTAATATAGACCCAATGTCACGCTTACAAAGGATGTGACCAATGGGAGATATAAATCTACCATTTTTTGGAAAGAAGCATATTCTAATTCTTTTCTTTATTTTGATAGTAACCACCCTTTGTTTCATAAGAAGAACATTGTAAAAGAGCAAATGGTGCACCTATCAAGAATGGTGACAGGTAACTGAGTTTTTTGATGAACTGGACATTTTGGTAAAGATGTAGTAGAATAAAAAAAATACATCACTATTTTAACTGATTTCAATTTTGTTGTACCCAATGAGGTTGTATCTACTACTAAACAAGTTAAAGCCAACTTTGAACCAAAAGACCACAACATGAAACGTGCAATAGTACTCCCTAGAGGTTTACAAAATTACAGCAATGCTGAGACTGAATAGGAATTTAATTTTCTCCCATGTGATTAAAAAATACATTGAGAAATACTCCATTGGTTACATATGGTAAAGGAAATAAAACCTTCTTGAGGACAGTTATGGTTCTTCTGATTACAATGGAGTTTCTATTATGAAGCAATGTGGCATGTGTAAATACCCTAAGTGTATTAATCATGGTCCAAAGGTTTGTGCTAGAAGGTTGTGAGAGAACTATAGGTGGTCTGGGCAGAGTAAACTGCAATACTAAAAATGTGGTTTGCTTAATGTGCATATCCTACACAGTCTTTTATGTTGGTAAAACCACAAGAAGACTGAGGAACAGGATTTATGAATATATATATATATATATATATATATATATATATATATATATATATATATATATAGATAGGTTGAAAAGTAATGCCCAAGGTGCTGATCTGAACAATAGACTGACATTAAAGGAGTTTAATTGGCAAGTCAAGTTAAATGCTTGTGAAGAACCAGGACTAAATGATTGTGTATCTTTACTGTGTGTTTAAAAGACACAATCAACCTTAACATAACTAGGCTCCTTGAAAACACCTGACAGAGGTTTTAATTGTATTTATTTTACATTTTTTAGCAATATTTTTATGATTTCTATATCAAGAGATAAAATATTGATGAAGTCATATATTTATAGGCAGTATATTTATATGCAAAACATATTCATTTGCATAATGTGGTTCATATAATTTTTTTTGATATCAACAATGATAGAATATTTTTTTTTAGAGAATATAGCTGTAATGACTATTAATTAACTATTAAATTTACTGTTTATTAGCTTTGAAATTTGAATGATAGCCATGAGATCTAAAACTTCAATTGGTTTAACAGTTTTATTTTCCTCTGATGAAGTCTATGTGATGCAAAAGTGCTTAGTGAAATAAAATATTTTTATTTTGTGGCTTCAGGCAGCTTTGTTTGTTACTGTATGTGTTCTACTATTTGTGGTTACTAGTTGTACAAGTGTATTGAGGTTGGCATTAGTAATATAATTTGGAGAAGACACACACTTTAGCGTAGCCATTGATTATCACATTTGCAGTCCTGATTACATTTACTTAGCTTATGACATCCTGACTCCATCTGTAATGGAAAAGAGAATCATCTGGATTTGAACCCTGGCTCACCTGTGCTCTGACCATGAGTTCACTGCTCTTATACCCTGTGCCACAGAAAAAAAAAGGCTGCAGGTGTTTTTTCCACACTCAAGGATTGACATCCACTAAGCCTGTTTGTGCGAAGGAATGTGAACCAAATTAAATGGTACACTTTTTTTCCTTAGGCAGAGAACCGCATTTGCTCAATACTTAACATAGCACAAATTGGGAAGGCAAGGCCAGCAGTTATTTATGTAATAAAACTTTGACCTCAACATTTCAAAGATAGACTACAACATGACCATCATACTAGCTGCCAGCAATTTCTACCATGATATATATTGCAAGCTTGATACATGAAACATTTGCAACAGATAGATATATTTTGTAGTTAATCCCAATCAACTCAGTTGTTATATGCCCCTATTTGCGCACAGTTTGGCAATGAGCACCAGTGGACACTGCTGGTTCACAAGTCCAAGTTGAATTCCTGCAATTCGAATCATGCATGTGCTAATACTTTGCCATCATCAGCGCAAGTCAACTTCTCAGTGATGCACTTTGTGAAGAGGTATATAGACGGTCAAACTGTGGTTAATGATCTGTAATCCTCCAATTGATGGAAATGCATTCATAAACACAAGAGAAGGGCAGTGAAACATGTGCTTCACTGAACATATACTTTCTGATATTCATGTGTGCCTTGCAGCAATGTACTTCCAAATGATATATCAGGACTTTGGCCATTGTCAAAAAGACTCTAACATTAAAGAGCATAATAGTGTTATTTCATTTGGTATGGGTTTATAGTGACACTGAACAATGAACCTCCATGATCATATCCCATTGATATTCATAGTTTCATAGTTTCATAGTATAGTACTAGGCTATCTGCCCTGGGGCATTTGTAAGCCTAGCCATAGTGATGTGGCTTTTGCCACCCCATGAAATGGTACAAAAATGTACAGAATAAATCTAGAATACTGTGCCTCTGTCTAGTAGTGACACAATGAAGGTCCCCTTATATAATAGAATTAGTTTACTGTGCCCCTGTCTAGCAGCAACACAGATGTGACCCCTGGGGTAAACTTACAATCTCCCATCCACTCATCAAGATTTCTCTTGAAGAGAGTCAGTGAGGGGCTCTGCCTAATATGAACTGGGATCCTGTTCCAAAGCATGGGAAGCCTCTGGGTTATGAATCTATCCCTCCAGCATGTCCTATTCATACTTGTGCCGAGGTTTAAGTCTTTAGCTCTCATGGTCCTGATGGATTTGGATTTTTGAGGTGGAGCATGTCCATCAGATCCTGATTGGACATGGCCTTGTACGTCAGGCAGAGATCACCTCTGAGCAGGCGGTATGCTACTGAATAGAGCTGTCTGTAATTGGATAATTCTGTAGAACATACACCTTTGTGGAGTGGGATAACATGGGATATTTTCCAGATGGGGGTTATAGAACTGATTGTTAGGGACCTGTTGATCAGGATAGATATGGGAAATGCTATGGCATCAGCAGCAATGTTTAAGAACTCTGCTGAGAGAAGGTCAGCAGATAGGGTGGTGGGCTTCAATTTTTTTGATAAGTGATAGGATTAGAATGGTAAAGATGGGTTGGAAGTTAAAGGGGGGATGAGTAGTGGATGTTTTAGTGGTTGAGTTAGTAATGGGTGTATTAGTGGTGGAGTTAGAGTGTATGGGAGTGAGTTGGTTAGCGATTGACTGGATTGTTTCAGTGAAGAAATTATTAAAGGCGCTAGCGATGATCTCAGGGGGGTTTTGGGTATAGTTTGTTAGGGTTGGAGTAGTAGATTGTACCGGATGAAGAAGCTGGTTTATACCTGCCCAGAACTTTTGGGGATTGTTTTGGTGTTTTTGCTGCAGGTTTTGGTAGTAGCTTTTTTTTTTGTCTTGCTGAATGGATTTTTTTGTATAATTCCTAAGCTGACAGTATTTTAGTTGGTCGAGAGGGGCTTTAGTTGCTCGCCAGATGGCCCAGACCTTATTTCTAAGTTTGATTTTTAGTTTGGCTTCCTTGGTGAGCCATGGCACTGTATTTGTTTTAGTTTTAATATTATGTGATGGGGCATGAGAGTCAAGGATGTTTAGGAATTTAAATATGCCACTGCCTCTTCCAGTGGTATATGTTTTAGGACTGACCAATTGACTGAGTTAAGTTGATTTTGGAAATTTACAGGATTGAAGTTCTTGGTATTTCTGACTGTCTTATAGGTGGGCTGATGGGAAATCTCATCCTTATGTTTAATAATGTAAGTTAGAGAGTGATCACTTAGGTCATTGGGGAGGGTTCAAGATTTATACAAATGGGGATCACTATTGATAAGAATCCAATCAAGAATACTTTCTCTATTGTTTGGGTTTGCTGATCCTAGTAGGAGCAGTTATTATGTGACTGAACCCAAAGAGATTTATATGGGTGACAGGGGATTCAGCTGAGCAGGTGGACCAGTTGATGTTGAAGTCACCAAGAACAATGATTTTTTGGGGGTGGGTAGTGGATAACCATTGGAGGATATCTTCTAGGGTGCTTATATTGTTACCTTGGGGAATGTAGACACAGACAATATTTATGCATTTGTTGTGGTTAATTCAGAGTTTAGCTATAAGGATTTCAGCCTTATTAAATGGGGGTGGCTGTATGGAAACCCTATTAGCACTTAGTGTGTTTTTGTAAAGAACTGCTACTTCCCCTCCCTTTTTAGTAGTGTGGTCTAATCAGTGAATGCTATATCATATTCGTAATATCTCATTATCAGCAGTAGTAGGTTTTAGCCAGGTTTCTGTGAGACACATTCTATCTGGGAAATGGACTGCTAAATAGGGTGTGTAGGTTGTGTATTTTATTGTTTATGCTTCTAATGTTTAATGTTATTAAATTTCAGCAGCAATACTTCTTGAAGCTTTTCAATTTCCTCATCTATTTCTTTGAAATAATTAAAATCTCCTATAGTTAGTAAAATATCATCTGCAAAATGCTGTATTTTAGATTGACAATCTTTGTTAATTGAGAATCCAACTATTTTTTCATTGCTTTTTATACTATTAGCTAATGGCTTGATAGCCAATGCAAACCATAGAGAGGACAAGGGACACCCTTGCTTTGTACCTTTTTTTAAAGTGAATCCTTGAGATATGTAAGATCCAGTTTTATTATATGCTTTGGAGTCTCTTTACAGGATTTTTAATGTTCCAATACATTGTTCTGGAAATGCAAACACTTTTAAAGTTTTAAACAAGCAGTTCCGATCTACAGAATCAAATTCTCTCTCGATATCTAAGCTAATTAAGGTAAATTACTTATTTATTCATCTTGCTAAATCTAAAATAGTAACTTCCCTTTTTGTATTATCAAATGTTTATCTTTTGACTATAAATCCTGTTTGTTTTTTATCAATTAATGTATCTTCTATATCTCTTACTCTTGTAGCAAAGATGGAAGTAATTATTTTATAGTCTACATTTAATATTGAAATTGGTCTATATGAGGAAACCAACTTATTATCCTCTCCTTGTTTAAGTATAGATGAGATTACAGAAAAATTCCATGAGAAAGGAATTATTTTGTCACTCTGAATTATCCTGAAACTGTCACTCAGTAATTCTAAAATATTTAATGGAAGCAGACTACATAGTTCCATACTTAAACAATCTAAACCTGGAGCTTTACCACTTTTCCCTTTTTTAAAGTTTCTTTAACTTCTATTAGGATAACAGGCTTCTTCAACAGAGATATTTGTTGGTCATTAAATTTATTAGCAACATTTTACTTTAAATACTTGCCATTTTTGTGATCATCAGGATTATTGTTTTTATCTTTATTAAGATCCTCATGGAACTTTTTTAAAATATTAAACACTTCTTCTATGTCTGAATTAAGCTTATTAGTGTAAGGATGTTGGATATTATTGATTTGTGCCTTTTTGCTTAACATCTTACTTCCATTAGCTAATCTATGTAGATTTTTTGAAGTCATCACATAACTGTGCAATTTTCTCCTCTTTATGTTTTAAAACTGTTTGAGATTTTGTCTTTAACTTTTTAATGACTTCATTATTATCTAATTTCTTTGTTTGTTGTACACACCTCATTTTGTATATTTCATATTTTGTTTCTAACAACTTTTTGTCCCACTCTTTCCTTTTATTATTAGGTCATCTTCCCATGCCATATTTTATAGGCATTTTAATGAATCCCATAATATAGCAATAACCCACGCCTGGGTGTGGGTAATGCTGGATTTACCCACGGTTGGCGTGGTTTGGTCCCAAAGGCGAAGCCCGAGGGACCAAACAAAGCCAACCGTGGGTAAATACAGCATTATCCACACCCAGAAGTGGGTTATTGTTATTATACCATGACATTATTTAAGAAAAGAAACTATTACTTTTCTTAAATAATGGCATAGTATAATGCCTGTTTACTGCCCTTCTGCAGATGTCTGGCATCCGCGGCAGTTCTGATGTACTCGCGCCTGCGGTACATCAGAGCTGTGGGCAAAAGCAACGGAGAAAGCAAGATCTCCGTTGCTTTTTTTTTTTACTGTTTCGCTATGTTAAATGGGATTAACATAGCGAGACAGCTTTAAAATAAGCAACTGTGATGTCCGTTGCTTATTTTAAAACTGTCTCGCTATGTTAAACCCATTTAACATAGCGAAACAGTAAAAAAAGCAACGGAGATCTTGCTTTCTCCATTGCTTTTTTTTTAAAACCTGTCTCGCTATGTTAAATGGGTTTAGCATAGTAAGACAGCTTTAAAATAAGCAACGGAGATCTCCGTTGCTTATTTTAAAGCTGTCTCGCTATGTTAAACCCATTTAACATAGCGAGACAGTGTTTTAAAAGGGCGACCGGACCTTTTTCCATTAGTATAACTCGATTTACAATGTGCACGCTGGCCAATCAGCGTGCATGTTTTGGGGGGGGGGTCATGGTATAATATGAATTTACTAACATGACTATTAGCATTCAAAGATAAAATAATTCTTAATTTGTCCCTTGAGGTAACTCTAAATTCTTTTAATTTCATCATATATACAAGATTCTAAGTAACCTGAAATTTCCTTATATCCATTAATATATTAATACTCAGTGCATTATGATCAAGTAAAAGAAAAGGAAGAGTTTTAAAATAATTCAACGTATTAATTAAATCTGTAGAGGCATAAATCCTATTAATTCTCATACTTTTCAGGTATACCATAAATTCTAATATTATTTCATATCAGTCTGTTTTCTAAATCATCAGCTTTATCTATGAGCCACTTATTTTGTTTTAAAAGAAATTCATTCTGAGACTTGCCTTCAGTTATTCTCCCTTCATGATCATTTAAACCTTCTTCCATTTTGCTTATTTGTGTACTTTGTTGTTTCATTAGAATTTCTAAATGTTCCCTCTTCTTTTTAGACTCTTCATTGAAACTTTTTATTTTGGTATCCAGTTTATCCATTTTAAGTAATGCATACGGTATACTAGATATTATTGATTGGATGCCTTTTATAACACAAGAATCCTGAGTACCATTTCTTTAGAGGCTCATGTTAAAGTCTCTTGTCTCTTAACCAAACGGTTGAAATTCTGTCAGGAAAATTGCAGCTTTTTAAGAACTTGAAGCTATAAATCTTTTCTCTGACTATTAGTGATTGAAATGAGCTAACAAGTATCTCCAAATTTTATTTTTTTATTATATTTTCTTTAAGAGAAATGCATTCAATCACAGAGCTTTCACCAGTTGAGAGTTGTTTATTGAGGGTAGAATCGACATACACGTTTATAACTATTTGGTGCTAATAGCACCAAAAGCACCCTGTATTTTCGGGGTGCCTAAGATCCATAAAAATCTACAGAATCCCCCATTCAGTCCAATAGTGGATGGGAGAAATTCGTCTACATATGCATGTGCAAAATTCATTGATTCTATCCTTAAGAAATATGTCATAAAAGAAGAATGGATAATAAAAGACTCATGGATGCTTTTGGAAAAAATAAATAATTTCACATATAAAGATGAATACAATTTTTTAACTATTGATGTTAGGGAATTGTATACTAGTATCCCACATACAGAAGGGATTGAATGGGTTACTAGCAGGATGCGTCAAAAACATGCATCGGATTCTGAAGTTACTTTAATTCAAGAACTTTTAGATATAGTTCTTTCCTATAACTTCATCCTCTTCGAAAATCAATATTATATACAAAAGAAGGGGGTAGCTATGGGATCACCATGTGGTTCTAGTTATGCGAACCTGGTGATGTCATACTGGGAAAGTACGTATATATTTTCTAAACCCTTGTTCCAAGATGTAGTGAAGTTCTATGTTAGATTTATTGATGATATTTTTGTAATTTTCGAAGGTATAGAGCAAACAGCTGATACTTTTGTGAAGATGTTGAATCAATCTACTGAATTTTTGAATTTCACTTACACCTTCAATACTACATCAATAGCATATTTGGACATGCAACTAATCAAACATTTTCAACTAAAGCAATATGAGGCTCGGGTGTATCGAAAACCAACATATTCAAATAAATTTTTACACTTTTCAAGTGCACATCCGTTGTATCAAAAGTGTTCAGTTTTAAAGGGGCAATTAGTTTGAGCGGCAAGAATGACAACAACGGATGGAAAATTTTCAGAAGAATCTTTAACACTGAAACAGATGTTTCTAAATAGGGCATATCCAATAAAATTGATAGAAGACATCATTTCTGAGGTGAAATCAAAAAGGGAAAGTGGTTTATATACACCTATATTAAGAGATAAAGTTGTGGAAAGTAACATGCAAGACGATAATAGAGATATGATACTTCTTGAAAAAGAAAAAAATAACATCAGTACAAATTTTGATCTTGCATGCATATTCAATTTTTCTCCATATTACAAACCCATTAAAGAGATAATAATCAAGAATTGGTCATTATTGAAGGATGATGTTAGTTTAGCTTCAGTATTCAATTTCACACCTAAAATTGTTTGGAGAAAAACTAACAATTTCAAACAAATTTTTCAGAAGCAAAAAAATCTGCCGATCAGAAATCAAGGAATGATGCAATGTGGACATTGCTCATTTTGTTATCTAATGGACATGGGAAATAGTATAGAAGTTACTGATTATAAAATCAACCTTAAAGGAAGATTCAATTGCAATAGTAAAGGAGTGGTTTATATAGCTAAATGTCAAGCATGTCCATCGTTTTATATTGGAAAAACTGATCGGAAATTAAAAGAGAGAGTTTCAGAACATATGAGGGCTATAAACCAACATAAGGAAGAGAATGCTCTAGCTAGACACATCCTTTTAAATCCTGAACATAAGTTTAAATTTAAAGTAGTTCAACAAGTTAATCAGGACATTAGAGGAGGCCCAATTAGTTTAATTTTGGAAAGAATAGAATTGCTATGGCAAATAAGGCTTAATGCCTATATGTACCCTGGGCTCAATGATAAATGTTCAATCATGTGTTTGTTAAAACTCAAGAGTTTAGAGAGATGAAGATAGTTTTATTTCCTTACCATAGATGAGTAATTTACTTACACTCACTTTTCAAATTCATATATATCATCTTTTAATAATTAATTAATAGCTAATGTATAATTTATGGATTTATAGCTAGTTGTAAGGCATGTACAAGATTAAGTAGGAATCGATGATTTTTTTGTGTGTGTATATATTTTATATTGTATTTTATAATTAACTCTTTATAAAAAGATTGATGGTATTATCCGTCAACTTTTCGATTTTGCATCAAACATATAATGAAACATAAAATATAAAATATAAGTTTGCATATAGTCTTTTAATAGAATTTATAATAAATTCATAAAATAAGATGTATGAATAGAAGCTATTACTGGCTGAAAACGTAGGATATTCCCGATGTAGGATGAAGTTATGTAAGTATAAGATGATACGAGTACACATCATCTAGAATATAGGATTTTTCATATATACATAGTTTTTTAAAGAATTTTTAATATAATTATACGAACAAAGCTGTATGAATAGAAGCTGCTACTGGTTGTAAACGTAGAACAGTCCCGATATAGTATGAAGCTATTTAAAATATAAGATGATACATCACCTAGAATATGTTTTTTTTAGGAGATTGTTTATGAATGTCCTTTCTAAATTTTTAATAGATGAATATTTTTAATATTTTAAAATTATCTAAGTTTAATTAATATTTTTCAATCAATTATTCTATTTGATTTATATAGTGTGTATATTTATAAATTTTATTTAGATTGCAATTAAATTAATAGAAATAATGTAGTGAAGCTATATAGCTTTAAATACATATTAACTGTGTTGTTGAATTTTGGCGCCAAATGGTTAAAAGTTTATATAAGGCTGTAATTCATTGTAATGCTGATTTCTGAAGAAGTTCTGCTATTCCAACAGGATGAAAAACTTTCTTATTTTGTGTGTTTAAAAGTGATTAAAGCGGAGTTGTTTTTTGGGTTTGCTGTCAATTTGGCATTTTCTTCACCAGTTTGTTTTTTCGTTTATGGTTTATCTTTTATTATGTTGTATGGCATACAGCTTCTACACCTACACAGTTGTTGTGTTCAAATCGGACCTCAGGCAATATGTGTCTGTGTTGCAGGTGGTATATTACGGTCATTGTAAGATGGTGTGAATCTCTGTTCATTTCACTCCCACTCAGGAAAACCTTTTACATAGCCCCCAGAATCCAGCATTTCTTTTTTCCCTCTGTCCACATAACATTCTGTGAAATACTGAAGATATCATCACCATCTCAAATATGCATACATACATTGTGATGCAAAGACCCTCTATGACCCTCTGCAAGCCATCTTCAGACCACTGGATGTGTGATTTTGTAATTCTGTCATGGGGTATACAGATGTCACATATGGACAGAGGCAATGTATTAAACTGAACACACACGGACATACCCCTTCTACCTTAATTGCAATTGCTACCTTCAGTTTTCTGTGTACTTATCTAATTTTTTTGTATCTTTGGAGCTTTCTCCCCAGGCCTCAGCTGAAAATGGGTTTCTGTCCAGTCAGACTTTCCGGGTCAACAAATGTCAAATAAATAAATAAACTCTTCCATCATATAGCTATAGCAATTTGTGTTTAAATGGTATAATAATGGCTATGACTGTAAGTGCCGCTGGCCAGTAGCCTAGTAATGCCCTATGACCCTCTTAATATTCCAAATGTCAATGGTGTTGTCACCCACATGTGCTATATTGAGGTGTGGATGCAGTGCATCTCTACAACAGTTCCAGTCTGTTAACCGAGCTACCATATTGATGGCCAGTGCTGACATTTGATTACATGTTCCTTCCATAACTGCAATAGTAATATGCCTCCTAAGGACTGTGGAAATGGCATGGTGCTATGTATATTGTTGCCTTACTAAGGCATGTGTTCTGATAGTGGAGTATACCCACATTCTACACAGTTGTCATGAAACATCACCATGAAAGATGCAGCATGCCACATGTTTGCATATGTATACCTAGCATCTGCAAATGTCTGACATACAGCAGTATTACATCATAATGATTACATGGCACATATGCCTGGGTACATCTACATGTTGTACTGCTGTCATATACACAAACATATTATATAATGGAATTCACTTGCAACCTTGGGGATTTTATTGTATGCACTATTGCATTGCTATTCACAAGGATTCAACAGCTGTTTCCCAGCAGCATTGTGTGACTCAACATTTGTGTTAGTAAATGTTCTGCATGAGCTGCAGCCATCTCAGTTGTCATGTGTCCACATATGGTGAGAAGGCACTTACCAACACATTTCCACTGTTAAACATATAGGCATATGATGTACCACTGATGTAATGACATGACATAGGTAGAGTTGCACAACTGTATTACCAGTTCCTCTGTGTTGCATGTGATTCAGAACAAATGTTTATTTGGAGGTGATGTACAGCCTGATATCCAATTGTAGCACAGGTACAGCTGTAGAGTGACTGTACTGTATCAGATACGTACCACTATATCACATCAGTATTACCACTTGATAGTTTGCATGAACACATATGGATGTATATCAGGATTTCATTGTAGTATAACATTTCCACTAGCAATGTCATGGGGACAGTGATCATTTGGCACATGCGGGTGTTGACATGGAGTTATAGAGGGTGCCACATGTAGTGTTTGGTATGTGTAAAATATCAAAGTGACAGCTTCCATGCTCACTGACACTAGATTTTTCACTGCTGTACTTTCTGTGTACATGGGCATAACTGATGAATTGCCATCAGTTTCAAATACAGCTGACACATTCATTATAAAAGATCACTTCCTAATTCACACATTAGTTGCAGATGTTTCAGAAAATACCCGTGGCTATTACATGTGTCAGATGCATGCAATACACAGCTGCGTGTAAGGAATTTACTCATAATAGTGTGTAATTCGTAAGTGCTGTTATCCATATGGCTGATACCTATGTCACCCAGGGATGTTTTATTCAAGTGTATCAGCTTTTGCACGGTGAGCTCACAAACATCTTGTCAGACATACAGAACTCTTCTTTGGGGTACATACCCATTAGGATTTGACAGTGCAGGCTTCCCTTCAAGGTGCTCTACTGGATGCTTCTGTGGTATGTCTTTCTGTGTTGCACCCAGTAAATACACAGCTCAGTGACAACATTGATGGCATGGGGTGGAATCTTGAATGGGGGGGGGGTTGTGGCTTATGTGTTAGGCAAACATCTTAACTGGTCAGGATTGCCCCTGATTTCAACTTCAGGTTTAACACCTCCCCTCTTAACCACCCCAAAAAGTGCTCATTTTTGGGAAAGGGTGGTGAATTCCTCTTATAGCATACTGACAATCATTACAGATGTAATGTCTGTTCCTGCAGAACATGCAGAATAAGTTACACTCATATTCTGTCAGTGCCACAGATTAATGGATGTAATATTTTAAAAGTGCCCCTGATTGTGCCTTTTTCTATCTAGAATTGCCCAGAAGTCTGTTGCTATGTGTTTATGATTGATTGAGAGGGATGGTGACATGTCAGTAATATTCAAGCAAGTGATTTTGCAGATCTTCACATTATGCACATATCCCCTGTTGTATATATCATTCTTGATAAATGCCCTCTCCAGTAAATGTCAGTGATGTTTATATCACAACCATTCATCTCCATTGACATGTAACTTTGTGTGACAGTCACATATATATTATCTGATATATATTATTGAAGCTACCGGAGAAAGTGGATGTACAGTTAAACGCCCAGTCGAGGGGGCGATCTTTACAATGGCAGCAACACAAGCTGGTCAATGGAACGAAGAGAAAAAACAGCAGCCCTGCTGTTCAGAACAAAGCAGCACAATGATAATTTCAATACATCAAGGTACTGTTAATGTGTCCACTAAAGACATAACAGAAGCGCATTTAAAGCTTCTAAATAAAGGACTCAAGTTTATACAAAATGCTGTTGATAATATAGTAAAAGCAGTGACAAATTTGAAATTATTTGCAAGGAATGTAAACTTGAAATTAATCTTTAAGTTAATGAAACAGCAATGTGTAAAAGGTCTAATATGTTTTACCTATTAGTTGGCCCATAGTAACAGCTTTTGTAAATATAGTAGAGGATGAACTCAGGGAACTGTATTCAGTACCAAGGGCAAAAAAGACTTATAATCTAACTTATGAAGAATATGAAGCATTACAGCAATTGATTAATGATAGTGGTATAGTAGTTAAACAGGCAGATAAGGGAGGCGCCATAGTAATAATGGATAGAGATAAGTATGTTTTAAATTTTAAAACTTTACTGCAGGGTGTGCAGACTTTTAACAAAACTGCATTTACTGATGTTAAAAAACTTATTTCAGAGATTAATATGGCTATTTATGACCTTCAAATTTCTGAAGACATAACAACTGAACAGTTTAACTACTTCACAGTCTCCTGCCCGAGGATACCACAAATTTACGGCATCCCTAAGATACATAAATCTATAGAAGATCCCCTCTGAGGCCTATAGTCTCAGGTGGTGGTTTGATGACTGAGCCCATCTCTAAGTACCTACAGAAATATTTAAGTTGGTTCCTGACTAAGTGTTCCACTATACTGAAAGATACGAATGATTTTCTAACTAAGCTTTATGAATGGTATTCTAAGCAGGAAGCTAAGGATTTTTTGTTTGTGACTTTAGTCATAACATCTCTCTTCACTGTAATACCTAATGACTATGGGATAGACTCTGTAAGAGGCTTTCTAAATATAGAAGTGGGACTACCAGCTAGACAAATTGAAAATATGTTTATTATTGGAGCTGGTTTTAACCAAGAATACTTTTATTTTTGACAATGAAGTCTATTTGCAGCTAGCAGGTATGGTTATGGGTACCCAAGTGGCGAATACTTATGCCAACTTTGTGCTATATGAATGGGAGAAAAGTTATATTCTAAGTGACACTAACATTTTAAATAGAAAAGTCTGTTTCTATCAGAGAATTGTAGATGATTGTTGTTTAATTTGGGATGGAACCCTACAACAACTGAATGATTATATGGAGTACCTAAATACAACTACAAGTTTCTTGAAATTCAAAATGTCATTATCAGAAAGAAAGATGGTGTTCTTGGATATAGAGCTATATAAGAAGAATGGGGACATTGAAACAAGTATACATAAGAAAGAAGTACATGTCAGTGGATATGTAAATAGAGATAGCATGAATGCCCCCCCATACTTTTAAATGTATATTAAAGGCACAAATAATTAGGACAGGTTTATTAAATACAGACCAGAAACATTTTGAAAAACAGATTAAAGAGATGGTAGACACATTTGTAAAAAATGGGTATAAGCCCGAGGTGGTAGAACAGATTTGTAAAGAGGTTGCTGATGGAAGATTGGGTGAATATAGCCCAATTTTTTGGGAATAGATCAAATGATTTAGTAGAATTAGATAAGAAAGGAAAGAAGAATAATGTAATTAGGTATGTCACTACATATAATTTAAAAATGGAAGGAATGAAATGAATAATACAAAAAAAAATGGACAATTCTGATAGCAATGCCCAAACTAAGAGAAATAATAGGAGAAAGACCTTAATTTGCCTATAGAAATTTGGAAAGTTTAAGGTTGAAGCTATGTTACAAAGATTTTAAGAAAATAACAAGAAAAGAAAGAGGTTTATCTAGTAGAACAGGTACTTTTAAGTGTTTTAATTGCAGTTGCTGTGAAGATATTTATGAAGGAGAGAGCAAATTTGTGCATCCTACAACAGAGAAAGAATTTATATTTTTTTGTCATGCAAGTTGCAATACAGTGCTACTAGTATATCTAGCCTCCTATGTAGCCTGCCCCTCATTTTATGTGGGAAAGGCTACCAGGAAACTAAGGGAACGAATAGTGGAGCACGAATCTGACATTAGAAGAAATATAGGCACAAATGCCCTGAGTAAGCACATAATTGACAATCACCCAAGACATTATTTTATATTTAGGGTGATAGATAATGTAGCTACAAGTGTAAGAGGTGGGGATTTGAATAACATTTTGGAAATAAGAGAATATGAATGAATTGTAAGATTAAGGGCAGACTATGAACCTGGTATTAATAGTGTGGCTAATATAAAGCGTTATTTTAGTAAAAAAAAAAAAACAGAAAGAAGTTGAAGTATTAATTATTAATAATAATAATATAAAACATAAAGAAGTAGAATGAATTTAAAATTAATTTAATATATTTAATGAATGTAAAATTAATTTACTATGTATTATGTGAATTAAGTATGGGTTTTAACATTTTTATGATTTTTTCATAATTATATGAGGGGAATGGGAGAGAATGTGTGATAGGTTAGCTGGCTGACATGTGATTAATTGATACTCCTATTTAAAATGTATGTGCTAATTGGTTTTATAATGCACTGAAGAAGGGTGTTGACCTGAAAGCTCTGCAGAATAAACTTTTTCTTGTTTTTGATGTGTTTTTTGTTTACTGTCTCTTATGAGTCACGCATTAGAGCAGGTGAATTAAGGAGTCACACAGAAGTCAGAACAGGCCAGTTAAGGTTAATTATCTGTGAACTGAGGCGTGGAGCTAGGAACTAAACATTCTATTTAAAGGGTACAAGAAAACATTTAAAAGCTTTGCTGGAAAAGCTCACCAAGAGTTTGACAATACTTGCTGTGAGGAAAAGGTTTGCTTTTGATTTCATGTATTATGTATTACTTTATACTGCGGTAGTGGTGCAGCGGTAGCGTTGTTGCCTCACAGCAAAACGTTGTCCCATTCGATTCTCAGCTAGAGCATCTTCTGTGGAGACATGCGTGAATGAGCGTGCCTTCATTGAAGGTTGTGTGTCAGGGCTGGTAACTCGGCACGTAAAAATCCACTACCAAACATTAGCGGACTGGAGTTCCACTGTGGCGACCCCTAACCGGAATAAGCCGAAAGACACAACAACAACAACAACATGTATTACTTTATTGCCCTCTTTCATTTTGTATACTGCAATTTGTTTTGTTTACACTATGTTTTACTTGTATTCTGCTTTGAATTGTATATCAAAACTTGAAAGAGACCACAGATGTACATACATACAAATACGTACAAATATTTCAAGCACAGGCATTAATGCCCTTGTAGCTTGCCAATATACCAAAACACTTGTTCCCGTAATAAGTATCCAGGCTATTCTTAAAAATATCTAAACTAGTACTTGCTTTAATGTCATTTGGTAGTCTGTTCCATGCATCAGCAACTCTGTCAGAGAACCAGTTAGTACACCTCTCAGTCCTATAGAATCTTCTACATAGGTTGTCCGATGATTATTTAGTACTTTGTGTTAACCCCAAATATTCCCAGAGGTAGTTGTCACTAAATGCCCTATATACCTGAATAAGATCTCCTCTTACATATCTGTAAGAGACACTGTACAAGTTCAAATATTTTAGTCTTTTATAATAACTTAAATTTTCACATCCATGGATACTCTTGGTATATCTCCACTGTACTCTTTCCAGCTGTGTCTCTTGTGAGTCTTTTTTCCCATCCTCCCACAATGGTCTCACTCTGTTTCTATTATATTCTTAAACATAATTGTCTTTCTAGATGCCTGTCCCTTATGTTAATTTGCCCACATTTATCTCCTTCCTTCTCCCCTTTCATTGGCTGTTGTGAGTAAGCTCAAAAGTATAATTTTGTGAAATAACCCCCCTTTAAGTATTTAAATTCATTGGCCATCCCACTATATTCCTTAGAGCCAGAAAACAAAAGCGCTCACCCCCTTTCAATCTATCTTTCTCTTTTAAAATTAGTGGCTGTCCACTTAGCTAAAACTTTAGTTACCCTCTTGTTTATATCTAACTGCTTAGTGCGCACTGCAGCGCTTATAATATTAACCCATTTTTCATCTTACCTTTAAACATCTACTGCAAGACCACCAGTTATTGGAGAGCCCACATTCTGCCTCTCAGTTATCTTGGGATTAGTGCTTCTGATTACTCCTGATAACAGAAGGAGCACAGGGACATTTTTTTCCTAGAGACTGCTGATCACCATAAAGCCTAATAACTGTTTCATAGGTGACTGCTTGGAACTTGTGCTTACATTCTGCACAAGGTGAGAGAAGGAACAGAGTGCATTAATTCCTGACTGTTTCTGGTTGGAGAGTTAGTGCCTGTGCTTAATATTCCTGATTGTTCTGGTTACTATTCAAGGCATCTACCAGGAAAAGGCTACAAATATCCTGAAGACCCTTGCATTATCTGGGACAATACTGTGAATCATCAAACAGCCTGTGGCCTGCTTCTCATCTTGGGATTGGTGCTAACATTTTGCTTTTGGTAAGAGACGAAGCAAAGGAGCATTATATCCCAGCAGAGTGAAGCTGTGGTGAGACCAGCACTAGTAGTTGCCAAGCAGTAGCCATTCATGCAACTACCCTATTTTCATCAGTATTTTCAAGCTAATTATTTGTTTTCAGTTAAGTGCTGCTTGATTTCTTTCTAACCAGAATATCTGCCTAAATACTTCATTCTTCAATTTTCAGGGTCTATATATTAGTTCCCCTCAAGTGTTTGGCCATGCCCCATACAGACTCAAACACATTGAGTGACATTCTTCCTGCAAAAGCACAAATTAAATTTCTCCAATACCTAGTTGCACACAGGACAACTAGTTTGCAGTGACAAGCACTGTCCTTAGAGCTGCAAACCAAATACTCCTTACATTGCTTTATATTCTCACTCCAGCTATCTAAACAATAAAAAAGGGTCTGTTACATTGGATATTAAGTTTCTCACTATCTCTGTTACCAGCTTGGTGGACATAGGCATCTTGAAGCAGTGTAGAAATTGCCTCATGTTTACTGACAACCAGTTAAGTTTCAAACAAACCGATATGGTATGTGAGAGATTAATTTACATAATGTCACTGGAGGCAAAGTTCTTACATATAAGTACTCCTAATGTCAATAAGATTGTCAGTAGTACACACACTGCACCCATCACGCACAATTCAAAGAAGACATATAGAACCACATAGGCTGAGGCACTTAAATGTAACCTTCCTAAACCACAAAGACCTCCTACCCTCAGCAGCCCCAAATGCACTCTTTCAAAACAACACCCACATCAACACATAGAGTCACATCATATGGACCCTCTACCTCTAAGTCCATAAAGCAAACCACCACACAGTCCAACGTTCTGGCCATTGAAGACTCCATCGTGAGACACATGATGTGCCTCAAACCAAGGTGAGTAAGGAGAAAGTTATGGTCAGTTGCTTATCAGGGGCTATGGTCTGCCACATTACACACACAGTCAGCTCATTGGACCACAAGTACCAGTATGACTCAGCCATAGTCCATGTGGGAGTAAATGACCTGAGACATACCTCCCTAGACTATATTAAGAGAGACATTATGGATCTCTTGGAATATGTGTCTCAGACTAGTACAAGCCTAGCACTGAGCAGCATTTTACCTTCTCCAAGGATGATGCCACAATATGAACAAAAGATGATTGATTTTAATAATTGGCTTACTTTCTGATGTCATTCTAAAGGTGTGCAATATTTGTCAGCATAGAAGGAGATGGTCAACAGACCACACTGCTTTGTTAGGGATGGTCTGCACCTCTCCTCTGTAGGCTTTCGAATATTAGCTAAAATATTGTCTTCCCCATAGTGCCTTTTTTAGGTAATGCCAAACTGAACATACTTCCGACATAGCAAATCAAAACCAAGAAAATATAACAGTATTACTGCTCAATGCTAGAAGTCTAAACAAAAAGCTCCACTCCCTGGAAGCTCTGTTCACCCTAGAGAATGCTGATGTCTGTGCAGTCACTGAGACATGGTTTAAAGCCTCAGAGAAGACACCAACAGTTCAAGGTTATAATGCTCTCCACAGATTTAGACCATCTATGACACAGAGAGGGACTAAAGGTAGAAGTGTCTCTATTTGCATCATAAATAAATATACTTCAAGGATGGTCAAACAGGACAATGCGCTTCAGCTACGCCATGTTCAGATCACCATTGGCAAAATGCAGTATCACTTCCTTGACAGCAAAAGGTCCCCAATCATGACCCAGGAAACTCACACCATGTATTTAAATTTATTAGAAACACTAATCATCCAACCCAATACCATATTCATGGGCGACTTTAATTACCCCACTATTAACTGGGAGTCCTATACAACACCAAAAGTACAGGCACAGATATTCCTGCATTTTGCAAACACAAACTCCCTGAACCAGATAGTGAGTACATCAACCAGGGGTGCAGCAATACTTGATCTAATCCTCACTAATATGGGAGAGTGCTGCACACCCACTACTGTAATGTCTTCCCTGGTAAGGTCAGATCACAAAGTGGTTTCCTTTGAAGTAAAAATAAAACCTGGACCCCCCACCTAAATCTGGAATTTTCAGGAACTACTCTAAGACTAACCTCCTTCTATTAAGTGATAACCTGACAAAATGTCAAGCCCCCATAAACACTGAAAACACTGCTCCCTATGCAGAACTGGTCACAGAAACCTTGTGCAAGCATGTTAATAGCTGCACAGAAGCAGCTGTACCCACCAAGAAGAAATACAAAACTAACTCAAAAAACAAGTTACCCTGGTGGAATCACAAAATCAATAGGCTGTATAACAGAAGGAAGAAAATCATGGCAAAAATTAGGAGGTGCAGCACCCAGCAGGATAAAAGCACTCTCATCAAAATAAACAAACATTGCAGAGGACAAATAAATCCACCAAAGCCAAATTTGAGGAGAATTTCTTCTCCCAGGCCAGGAGAAACCGCAAGGCATTCTTTAGCTATGTCTGCAACCTCAAAGGCAGTACACAATTGTGTGTAGAGCTCATTATAAATGGAGCCACCTATAATGAGCCAGAAGATATAGCAAACCTACTGGCCAATAAATTTAGCTACAATTTTACCCCTCTCTCCCCCTCAACCTTCCCTCAGGAAATACCATCAAATATATCTCCCCCTGCTATTACTAGGGAACAGGTCCTTAATGCTCTCTCTAAGACTAGCAACACTGCATCAATGGGCCCAGACAGTATCCCAGGATGCCTTCTAAATAGCCTGAAACATGACCTATCAGGACCTCTGGAATTGCTATGTAACTATAGCCTCCAAACAGGTTTCAAGGCCTCATGAATGGAGAACAGCAACAGTCATCCCTCTGCATAAAGGTGGGTCATACAGACCTTGGAAACTACAGACCCGTAACTCTTACTTCTTATATGTAAATCTATGGAAATAATTATCATGGAAGTGAGCCAGGGGCGGCCCGTGCTATCGGGCTGCCGGACTGCAGCCCCCTCAACAAAAAAAAAAAAAAAAAAAAATATTTGAAAATTCGTGGACTTCGCGCATGTGCAGTAGTCCAGACTACTGCGAATGCTCCAGGCAGTCCGGCTAGGGAAACATAGAAGACGTCTGAGCACTTTTAAAGTGCACAGTCTCGCTGGGAAAATGCATCGGGGCCAGCAGCAGTCAGCGTCAGGACTGTGGATTAGGGTTTGGATCGCGGGACTATGGATTATTTGCACGGGCATTTGGATTAACATTATAGAGGATGGGCAGCAAGGACAGGTAAGTGTGTTAATTATTGTTTAGAATGGTAGGATGGACTGGTGTGTGTTTATTGTTTAGAATGGTAGGGAAGCCTATTTGAATGGACTGGTGTGTGGGTGTGTGTGTGTGTGTGTGTGTGTGTGTGTGTGTGTAAATGCCCCAGGTGCTCATGGTGGTGTGGTAGGGAATACCTCAGGCTTGAGCCCTGTACCCTGTATGCAGGTGTTAAAGACTTGAGTTCCCTACCCACCACCATTTGTAAAAAAATTGCAGATTTTTGCCTCATATTTGATCTGATCTGTTCCTCATAATATCTGTGGTTTGTAAATGTTCCAATGCTTGATATTTGATGTGTAGTAGTAGCATTGTTGCCTCACAGCTGTAGGTTCTCAGGTTTAATTTTTGGCTGGGGTTCCTTCTTTGTTGAGTCGTTTGCTTGATATTTGATGGTGTAGTAGTAGCAGTGTTGGGGGTTCCTTCTTTGTGGGGTCTGTTTCCTTGATATTTGATGGTGTAGTACTAGCATTGTTACCTCACAGCTTCAGGTTTGATTCTTGGCTGGGGTTCCTTCTTTGTGGGGTCTGTATCTTCTCCCTGTGTTTGTGTGGGTTTGCTTTTGTGTCCTCCCATGTTACGAAGACATGTCGGCATTATTTCTTCCTGGGCCTCTGCTGAAAATTGTTTTTTTGTTCCAAGTCAGACTGTCCTGATTAACAAATGTTAAATAAAATTGACAGGCATTTGAATTTCAGACTTCAGGTTTCTGAATGTTTAAGCTTTTGCATATTCGATGGTGCAATGGCCGTATTGTTGCCTCATAGCTACAGGATTTGTGGTTTGATTCTTGGCTGTGGTGCCTTCTTTGTGGAGTCTCCATCTTATCTCTGTGTTTGTGTGGATTTGCTCTGGTATTCTGCCATTTTACAAAGATGTGTCTACAGTATTTCTCCCTGGGCCTCTGCTGAAAATTGTTTTTGTTCCATCAGAAGTAAAATTGACAGGCATTTGAATTTCAGACTTCATAGTCTTCAGAAAATACATAGTAAAACAACTTTTTATTCTAGCAATAAATATATAGTAACACAACCTTTTATTATAGCATTTTTTTATGTTTATAAGATGACTATTTGAAATTTTTCCTTATTTTTGGGACTGTAATACCCTGTTAGTGGCTTCGTCCAGGTTTTTTGTGCTAAGGTTGACAGCTATGGCAAGAACTGAATTCACTGAATATGTTTGAGGGCTGTATTCCCTCATTACTGGGTTTGTCCAGGTGTTTTGTGCTAAGGGGTTGACAGCTATGGTGAGAACTGAATTAATTAAATGATAGCCATTTAAGTTTCAGTCTTCCTCTCGTTCACAAAACAGCTGATTTGGCATAGTGGTATGTTGCTCTTGACTGTTTTGCACAGGGACCTTGTCTGTAAAATTACGATGGTAACACAGCATTTTTCTTTCACAAAGCAGGTGATTTGGCATAGTGGTATGTTCTGACTCTTTTTTGCACAGGGACTTTGGCAGTAAAATGTATGGTGGTACCGTGGTAACACAGCATTTTATTCTAGCAGCTCTCCAAGATTATACAAGCAATGTTTAATGTGTCCCTGGTTTTTGCCCTTTTGACCCACCCCAATAAATTTTGCTTTTTCCAGACTTCTTGTGCTGCGAAGTTGAGATGCAGTTGAGTATTGAGCAGATTTTACAAGGAGCTGAGAGCTGCAGGGGAAGAGAAGTTTAGTACTAATAGCACAACAGGCTGTGTGCTTGCTTTTGATGCAGAAGCTTGTTGGTTCTACTCCCATAAGGGGTGAATGCTGAAAGTTAAGATACTAATTATGAGCCTGTTATCAGTTTGCCATCCATTTCCTATTGCAATATTACTAGCTTATTTTTAATGTAATTTAGGCAATTTATTCCACAGGGGCATCAGACACTTTATTGTTCGATGAAACCATGAAATGTAAAGGTGATTGCTAGCACCAACCTCTTCATTACAGATTTATTTAACGTGGAATTATTTAGATGACTTTTTTACTACTTCAGAGATTGTGCATATTTACTGATAATGGTGGACTGTAGAATTGTGCATATTTACTGATAATAGTGGACTGTAGAAGTTTGAGTAGACTTTTATGATGGAAATGTTCTGAATTGGACAGTTTTGTTTCATTGTTTACTGGAAAAATGTTCAAAGCAATAGGAAGGTGTATCAAGAGCACATGTATGTTTCATATGCAAGGGGCCTATGATTTGAAAAAAGCCCAGAATTCATTTTTACCTGCCACGAGTAAAATGTATTTTCTTTGAATGTGGATTTTAATGTTGTTTCAGTGAATGTGAGTTTCAAGGGCAGAGAAGATTTAATGCCAAGTTTGTTATGTCTTAGTGTTTGTGCTGTAAAATGCAAAAATAAAGCTTTCAAATGAAGTTCAAATCATCATAGAAGTAAATAAGTATGCACATTAGTGTTTATGGTAAATGGAGTGAAATAGCAAATTAATGGATCATTGGAATGGCTGCAGGGAGGCTCCATTCGACCAGGGTTTTGTGAGGGAGAAGGGCAGCAAACTTAGACAGCCCCAACTGAACCATACCTCCCAACTGTCCAGATTTTCAAAGAATGAATAGATGTTTTGCTTCTTATTTTTGATTTATTCCTCATAAAAATTTGTGGTTTTCTGGCAAATCATTTAGGAATTAAGTCACTAAATAATGACACACCTAGTTTCAGACTTCATAACCTTCAGAAAAATGCATGCTAAAGTAAGACCTGTTCTATCAACTGTCCCAGTTTATAGAAGAGCATTTTTAGTACTGTTTATATGTTCCCCCCAATATATTTGGCCTTGTCCAGATTTATGTCCCAGTTTATACAAGAGCAATTTTTAGTACTGTTTATATGTCCCGCAATATATCTGGCCTTGTCCAGATTTATTGCATTAACAGGTTGAGAGGTACATGCAAATAAATTGCTTTATAGAATTAGGCATAGCCAAACCTCTGAACTGTCCCTGATTTTGACTCAAAATGTTACTCTTCCCCTAATGATCACTCTGCAAAATAGCAATTTTGGAAGAAAACATGGAGGGTTTATAATTAAGAAATAACTGTAATAATCAGATTACTTTTATTTCAGAAATGCATGTAGATTATTTTATTTTGTCAGCTGCTCAAGTTAGCAGTACTAATATTAAAGTGTCCCTTCTTTGACAGGTTCCCAGCTGTATTCTGTTGCTATTTTATATTTTTACATCACATTTTTTTGGTCCATTTTTCATAAAATTGTGTTTTTTTGTCAAATTAGTGACAAATAATTAAAGACTGAAGTTAGAAAATAATGACAGACATTTGTGTTTCAGATTTCATACCATTCAGAAAATTCATACTAATGCAAGACCTCTATTAGCTTTCTAAGGTTATAAGAGCGATATTTTAAAAATTGTCCTTATTTTTGGGACTTTGTCCCATTTCTTTGTATGGCTTTGTCCAGATTTCTTGCTCTGAGGTTGAGAGGTATGACAAATGTGTCAGGGCCATCACAAGTCAGCCAGAGACATTTCAAACTGTGACATACTTGTTACACCCCACTCCCCCATGTAGTGACTCTGGATGTGTCGAAGCAAGGCAAGGAGTAGTTATGCAGTGTAAATGTGCAGAGAATCCCACCCATCCAAGGTAGACACAAGTACTAGAGTGGCTTTTCATCTGTCCTTGATTTTTGCAGAATGGTCTGGTTTCTGTCATATTTTTGTACTGTTGATTTATGCTTATTACTCAAAGTGCATGTTGCTCTGTGTTTAAGTAGCAATACTTTAATGACCATCAGGTAAGCTTGGCTGAGATTGCAAGATGCAAGTAAGCTTTAATAAGCATACTGTTAAAGAATTGCCAACATTGAAAGCCTTTCTGTTGCCATGTAGAGAATACTTAACTAGATAATGTGTAAGCCTTGGGTATTGAAATGCATATGCCAGTATTTGTAATAAAGGACAGAATTACATTATTTTAAGAGTCTCATTACACTTGGAGACTTACAGTCATCTCTGCAGGCTTTAACCATAAACCGAATGCCAATCGCGTGGTCTATAACCTGTACAGTAATCCTTTTAAGCAATGTATCTTGAGCTTATTTCTTCTTTGCTTTTCATTTTTTACTTTGATCATGTTTTCCCCATGAAACAAGTAGTTGTTAGGCAGCAGGTCTTTTTTGGATAAGAAACATTTTTACAAGTGGGGGCATCAGAGATTTCTACTTTCAGCATGTTACTTTAATAAAGCTGAATATAAATTATAATTAGAACTGCAGTGCAAGAAGTGGTTTGAGTTGAGTGCTGCTTGTTTTTCTTATACTTGATTTTGACTGGCATTCCATTAATGTATTTAAAAAAAAGTAATTTATTTCTTCATGCCTCACAACCTTTTTTGTTTCCATCTAGATATTAAGCTGTCATGCAGCCAATGCATTGAAATATTTTTATTCTTCTACACTTCATTTTGTCTTGATTGGACTCTCATGACAACTGTTTGGCACCCAATGCAGTATATTTAGTTTTTGTGGTTTGCTACTACAGGTGCTTGTGTGTGTGGTAGGGAATACCTCAGGCTTGAATCCTGTTCCTTGTATGCAGGTTTTAAAGACCTTAATTCCCTACCCACCACCATTTGTGAAACAAAAACTGCAGATTTTTGCCTCATGTTTGATCTGATATGTTCCTCATAATATCTGTGGTTTGTAAATGCCGCAATGCTTGATATTTGATGGGGCAGTTGTAGCATTGTTGCCTCACAGCTGCAGGTTCTTAAGTTTGCTTCTTGGCTGGGGTGCCTTTTTTGTGGGGTCTTTATCTTCTCCCTGTGTTTGTGTGGGTTTGCTTTTGTGTCCTCCCATGTTACAAAGGCATGTCTGCATTATTTCTTCCTGGGCCTCTGCTGAATTTTTTTTTGTTCCAAGTCAGACTGTCCTGATTAACAAATGTTAAATAAAATTGACAGGCATTTGAATTTCAGACTTCAGGTTTCTGAATGTTAAAGTCTTTGCATATTTGATGGTGCAGTGGTAGATTTGTTGCCTCACAGCTATAGGTTTTCTGGTTTGATTCTTGGCTGGGGTGCCTTCTGTGTGGAGTCTGCATCTCCTCCCTGTGTTTGTGTGGATTTGCTCTGGTTCCCTGTCATTTTACAAAGACGTGTCTGCAGTATTTCTCCCTGGGTCTCTGCTGAAAATTGTTTTTATTCTGTCAGCAGTAAAATTGACAGGCATTTGAATTTCAGACTTCATGTTCTTCAGAAAATACATAGTAACACAACATTTTATTCTAGCAATTTTCTAAGTTTATAAGATGAATATTTGAAATTTGTCCCTATTTTTGGGACTGCATTCCCTCATTATTGGCTTCATCCAGGTCTTTTGTGCTAAGGTTGACAGCTATGGCAAGAACTGAATTCATTGAATGTTTGAGGGCTGTATTCCCTCATTACTGGGTTTGTCCAGGTGTTTTGTACTAAGAGGTTGACAGCTATGGTGAGAACTGAATTCACTAAATGATAGCAATTTAAGTTTCAGTCTTCCTCTTTTACAAAGCAGCTGATTTGGCATAGTGGTATGTTGCTCTGTTTTGCACAGGGAGCTTGGCAGTAAAATGTATGGTTCTAGCAACTTTCCAAGATTATACAAGCAATGTTTGTGTCCCTGGTTTTTGGGCTTTTGCCCCCCCCCACCCAATACATTTTGGCTTTTTCCAGTTTTCCTGTGCTGCAAAGTTGAGTATTGAGTAGATTTTACAAGGAGCTGAGAACTGCAGGCGAACAGAAGTTTAGTGCTGCTTAAGTGAAGTTTGTTTGCCTTGTTAATAGCACAACAAGTTGTGTACTTGTCTTTGATGCAGAAGGCTATGGGTTCTACTCCCACAAGGGGTGGATGCTGCTATACTGAGAATGTTCTCCTTGGTGAAGGTATTAGCTATGAGTTTGTTATCAGTTTGCCATCCATTTCCTCTTGCAATATTACTAGCTTATCATTTTTTTAATGTAATATAGGCAATTTATTCCTGAGGGGCAACAGGCACTTTATTTTTTGATGAAACCATGAAATATAAAGGTGTTTGCTAGCAGCAACCTCTTCATTAGTTACAGATTTCTTTAATGTGGAATTATTTAGATGACTTTTACTTCTTCAGAGATAGTGCATATTTACTGATAATGGACTGTAGAATTGTGCATATTTACTGATAATAGACTGTAGAATTGTGCATATTTACTGATAATGGTGGACTGTAGAATTCTGCAAATTTACTGATAATGGTGGACTGCGGAAGTCTGAGTAGACTTTTATGATAAATGTTCTGAACTGGGCAGTTTTGTCATTATGGGTGCATGCATTTTGTTTCATTGTTTACTGGAAAAATGTTCAAAACAAATTAAATGCCCTCTAACAACTGTAATATATTGTACAAGGAATATAATTTAGTACAATGAGGAAGGTGTATCAAAGAGCACATGTATGTTTCATATGCAAGCGGCCTATGATTTGAAAACAGCCCAAAATTAATCTTTATCTGCCACTGGCAAAATGTATTTTCTTTGAATGTGGGTTTCAATGCTGTTTCAATGAATGTGAGTTTCAAGAGCAGAGAAGTTTTAATGCTAAGTTTTCATTGTGAGACTGCATTGCTTTGTTTAGTAGATGACTTAGTGTTTGTGCTGTAAAATACAAAATAAAACTTTCAAATGAAGTCCAACTCATCATACAAGTAAAGCAGTATGCACTTTAGTGTTTATGGTAAATGGAGTGAAATAGCCAAGTAATGGTTCATAGGAATGGCTGCAGAGGCTCTTCAACCGTGATTTTGTCAGGGGGGAAGAGCAGCAAACTCAGACAGGCCCAGCTGAACTATACCTCCCAACTGTCCAGATTTTCAAAGAATGAATAGATTTTTGCTTCTTATTTTTGGTTTGTTCTTCATAAAATTTGTAGTTTTCTGGCAAATCATTTAGAAATTAAGTCACTAAATAATGATACACTGAGTTTCAGACTTCATAACCTTCAGAAAAATGCATGCTAAAGTAAGAACTGTTATTCTATCAACTGTCTCAATTTATACAAGAGCAATTTTTAGTACTGTTTATATGTTCCCCCAGTATATTTGGCCTTGTTCAGATTTACTGCATTAACAGGTTGAGAGGTACATGCAAATAAATTGCTTTATAGAATTAGGCATAGCCAACCTCTCAACTGTCTCCGATTTTGGCTTAAAATGTTGCTCTTCCCCCTAATAATCCCTCCGCAAAATAGCAATTTTGGAAGAAAACATGGAGGGTTTACAGTTAAGAAATAACTGTAATAATCAAAGTTATAGATTACTTGAAATGCATGTAGATTCTTTTATTTTGTCAGCTGCTCAAGTTAGCAGTACTAATATCAAAGTGTCCCTTCTTTGACAGGTTCCCAGCTGTATTGTGTGGCTATTTTATATTTTTGCATCACATTTGGTCCATTTTTCATAAAATTGTGTTTTCTGGCAAATTAGTGACAAATCACTAAAGATGGAAGTTAGAAAATAATGGCAGACATTTGAGTTTCAGATTTTATACCCTTCAGAAAAGTCATACTAATGCAGGACCTATTCTATTATTTTTCTAAGTTTATTAGAGCAATATTTAAAAATTGTCCTTATTTGTGGGCATTTGTCCCACTTCTGTGTATGGCTTTGTCCAGATTTCTTGCTCTGAGGTTGAGAGGTATGACACATGTGTCAGGGCCATCACAGTCAGCCAGAGACATTTCAAATTGTGACATACTTGTTGCACCCCACTCCACCATGTACTGACTCTGGATGTGTCCAAGCAAGGCAAGGAGTAGTTATTCAGTGTAAATGTGCAGTGTGTCCCCCCCCCCCATCCAAGGTAGACACAAGTACTACAGTGGCTTTTCATCTGTCCTTGATTTTGCAGAAAGGTCTGGTTTCTGTCATATTTTTGTACTGTTGATTTATGCTTATTACTCAAAGTGCCTGTTGCTCTGTGTTTAAGTAGCAATGCTTTAATGACCATAATGTAAGCTTGTCTGAGATCATAAGATGCAAGTAAACTTTAACAAGCATACTGTTAAAGAATTGCCAACATTGAAAGCCTTTCTGTTGTTGCCATGCAGAGAATACTTGACTAGATAATGTATAAGCCTTGGGTATTAAAGGACAGGATTCCATTATTTTAAAAAGCTCATTACACTTGTTGGAGACTTCCAGTCATCTCTCCAGACTTTACCCATAAACTAACCAGAATGCCAATCATGTGTGGTCCATAACCTGTACAGTAATCCTTTAAGCAATGTATCTTGAGCTTGTTTCTTGTTTGCTTTTCATTTTTTACTTACATGTTTTCCCCATGAAACAAGTAGATAGTTGTCAGGCAGCAGGTCTTTTTTGGATAAGAAACATTTTTACAAGTGGGGGCATCACAGAGATTTCTACTTTCAGCATGTTACTTGGCACTTTAATAAAGCTGAATATAAATTATAATTAGAACTGCAGTGCAAGGAGAAGTGGTTTGAGTTGAGTGCTTCTGGTTTTGCTTGTACTTGATTTTGACTGGCATTCCAGTAATGTATTTAAAAAGTAATTTATTTTTTCATGCCTCACAACCTTTTGTTTCCATCTAGATATTAAGTAAGCTGTCATGCAGCCAATGCATTGAAATATTTTTATTCTTCTACACTTATTTTTGTCTTGATTGGACTCTCATAATGATGGTTTGCCATGCCACCCAGGGGAGTGTATTTAATTAAAGTTAGTTTTTGTGGTTTTGAGCATAGCTCCTCCCCTTTCTGGTTGGTCACACCCCCTCCCATTGACCCCACCCATTCAGCTGGTTCCTGCAGCCCCCCTTTGATTTGAAGTCACCAGCCGCCACTGAAGTGAGCAAAAGTGATATAGTAAACCTGCAGACACTGGACCCAACCTAATTTGGTTTTGTCAAGGGCAGATCATGCCTGCTCAACCTGGTGGATTTCTTTGAGAAGGTCACCAAAGTAATGGGTGAGGGCAAAATGGTTCACACTGCCTACCTTGACCTGGCTAAGGCATTTGACACAATACCCTACTTGGGCATTGCTGACAAACTCAACAGGTTAGGTACAAACTCGTATGTCACCCAGTGGATAGCCAACTGGCTCATAGACAGGATCAAGGAAGTTTGAATTGGAGGGGTCCCCCTCTACAAAGAGGCCAGTCACAAGTGTAGTCCCTCAGGGATCAGTTCTTGAGATGCTCCTTTTTGCATTTACTTCTCTGAAGTCAAGGCCAATGTCGGTGGTCTCTGGCTGATTAAATTTGCAGATGATTGCAAATTAGAAACTGTCATTGAATCCCAAACTGACACGAATATTCTCCAGGGGAGGCTGACAAAGACAAAGAACTGGTATCAGAGCCACAGACTAAAACTAAATGCCAATAAATGCATAATAGTATCCTTCGGGAAGTCATCCACCTCTGGTAACTATCGTATAAACAACATACCCCTTAGGGCTGACCCAGTAGTCAGGGGTCAGTAGATAGTAATCTAGCCTTTGACCATCACACGTCTGTAGTAGTGAGGAAATTATTCTATATTGCACAACTTATAAAAAAAGTATGGCATTTAAGTTCAGTTGTTCCATCAGAACTATCACTGAGTACAATGCCCCCTCTTGGTATGTACCTAACCAGGCATATCTAACAACTGGAACATCCACAGAGGTTCCTCACTAAAAGAATACAGGGCTTAAGTAAAATGTTTTATGCAGACTGCCTCAGAGCTTTATTCCTGCATTCTGTCTCCTACTGGCTTTTGAGGGGAGATCTATGCCTGACACACAGGGCATTATCAGACCTCACTCTGATGGACCTCCTGCATATCCACAAAACAAACAGCACCAGAATTACCCATTCTAAGGACTTGAAGCTTGTCTGTGATATAAATAGGACCTGCTGGAGAGACAGGTATGTATCCCAGAGATTACCTCATTTCTGGAAGAGGCTACCTCCCCATCCATGTAAAACAGAGTTCTTCCCTAACCCAATTCAAGTGCAACTGGGACAATTGGATGGGGAACAGGAATTTCATCCCTGGTTTGGCACATATGCCTCTAATGGACACAGGCAATTTGTAAATGGCTCATCTCCCAGGCCCTAGCTTGTAAATATTTCATCTCCCAAGCGACTACTTACACTTATCAAAAGTATCAGAACTTGGCAGAGATTTGGAATGCATGTCTAGGTTTAAAAAGGCCCTCATGGTCATTGGCCTAGTAAACACCTATGAACCTATGAAAAGAAAAATAACAGTAGTGGCCACTTACCTTATTATAACACAAAATAAATCAAATCAAAAACTGAGTGGTAATGCTGTTCAATTATAAAACTAGAAGTGAAAATATAAAAATGTAAAACATGATGGAGAAGAAAGTGAATGGCATAGACGTTAACAGTTATGATGAATCTGGAAATATTTGCATGTTAGATAAAATATGATAAAAAATGAGGTTCACTGGAAAGATAGTAACCATGGAGTAAGCTAGGTACACAGAGCTGATTCCCTTATCAAACAACATATTGTAAGACTGTGGGTAATTACAAAAAGCTATGATTACTGAGAAGGGATTCAAATGGTCAGACAGAGGAAAGTACAGGATAGATAGACTGATAGCAATCATATAAACATCTCTGAGTGCTATGACTCAGTGTATACACTTACAGAAAAAATATGTTACTAATAGGATTAAAGATCTTTGCAGACAACTGTTCTGACAAAAATGTAGAAGTACAGCAAATTCTCTCCCAGTCAGCCATTATTTTCCTTTTAATTATTTTGAGTGCCATGGGTAAGTGAAGTATATCAATAAATGCAACATATGCTTACTGCTTTTTCCATTGGTTCTTTATATGTATTTGAACCATGTGTCTCATTACAATACTTTGTATTTATTCTGTTTTTTGAAACAAATGTTTTTTGTCTGTACTTTGTATTTGCTGATTGATCCTGGAACATGGTGGAAAATGGTCCTAAAACTAATCCACCCACCATCTAAGTGCATAAATAATCTGTTAAATTACCAACTTATCAGTCATTTTATATGTGAATTATGCATTAGCATCAAAATGAAATGCCTATTAGTGTAATTCGAGCAAATTCTGATTCATAAATTTAAAGTCAGATTTGAATTGTGCCATTTGCCAGAATATTTTTATTTATTTATGCATCTTAAGGCTAGTCTATTTTATGTTTTGCTTTCATGAATTGGGATATTTAGGGCTCATACTTTTATCGGACATTATAGTCTTGAAAAGTATGATAATATTTTTGTGGTAGCTATGTTTTGGTACATCATAAATTTCCAGTAAATTTGTATTGAAGAACAATAAAAGTTTTTGACAATAACAGTGTGGGGGGTGTATGTTTGTCACCCAAATATGCAACAAAGTCTAGGAGATTTAGGATATTTGTTTGGAAGTGTAGAGGCCATGGTGGTGCAGCGGTTACAGTTGTCACCTTACAGCAAGAGGTTCTCCCGTTCGATTCTCGGCTGGAGTGCCTTCTATGTAGAGTCTGCATGTACTCCCCATGGTTGAGTGATGTTAAAGACATGCAGGTAGGTGCGTGCGTGAATGAGCGTGCCTTCTTTGAAAGTTGGGTGTCAGGCTGGCAACTCAGCACCGTAAAAATCCACTGCCAGTCATTAGCAGGTGGGAGTTCCACTGTGGCGACTCCTAACCGGGAAAAGCCTAAAGACTTTTTTTTTTGTTTTTGTTTGGAAGTGTTTACATAGGTATTTTTATACCCCAAGTAGATGCCAAAGAATTTTTCCTTGGGTAGATAGCAAATGTTGGAGGTATGATGGGAAAGAAAGAGATAACTGGGAACATATTTCTGGGGAGGGTAATGAGTTGGCAGATTTTAAAAGTTTCCTCCAGACTAAGACCTTGCTGAGTCAAATTATGGTGGCTGGCAAAAAAGCAATTACTAGAACATGGAAATCAAAGTCTAAACTAACTGTACTAGAAGCAGTAACTATAGTAACAGAGATAACATAACTGAAAATGGGATCTTTCAAAAAATGTAGGAGTAAATTACATAGAAAAAATGGAAATTGTGGGAAGAATACATGTAGTATAACATTCTGAAGGAGGAATGATGTCTACATTTGAATTTGCTATATAATGTTTGACTGACAATGACCTGATAGATCATAAGTGATCCATAATGTTTGCAACTAAAATATGTCAATATGGTTTGATCTCATTTATATAAATGTTTGATTGCCTATGTTGTAAGTGATAATTTAATAAAGATGTTTCTTGTTTAAATAAAAAAGTACAATATACCTATATCATTTCCACAATATCTGAATGTTGTATCTTCACTGCTACAGTGCATGGGTGTTACATGTTTACCAAATGAACAGTGTGATTTACATTGCCATAGCATGGCTTTAGATGGATAACTCTTACTCACAATAAATAGCGTGTATTGTATCCAGTGACATTTTAATGTTACTGACATTCTGTCCTAGGAACAGTGCAATAGGCATTGTGCCTCATGGCTTTGACACATCATGAGAACATTATGACAAATATGGAGAGTGTAGTTCTTCCACTGCATTATAGTCAGACTGTGTATGGTGAAAGGCTGTAGGGACACAACTATAAGAAGTATGCTTCATGACAGGGTTACACTTTGAGAGTATCGTGACAGGCATGAAGACTGACCTCTCTGTACTATGGCAGAATGGTATGTGGCCAAAGGCTATAAGCCCATTCGTACTATTTAGAACATGTGGATAATGCTAGATAATGTCTCAAATGATGAGAACATTTGTTGCAAAAAGTCATATTTTCTCATCAGAAGTGCATGCATTTATGTTGCCATGAGTCCATTATTATATAGTAGGTTGGCCCCATATTGTCCAGTCCTTTCCAATAACATGCCTACCATTCCACTTCTGTTATACATTCTGAATCCACTTAATGAATCACATTCCTTAATCTCTTCATTCATTAAATTCTATGCTTCTATTATGTCCCCATAAAGAAGCATTTCCAAGGTCTTCTTAGCTTTCACACTATCTACTTGAAAGTTATTTTTGTCCCAGTCTGCTATCCTTCCCACCAATCTGGTTACCTTGGTTCTTGATATGCTCTGATCATTTCCTCTCTGTTCCTGTTTTCCCTAATGAATCAATTTTCGATCTACTGTCTAATTTGTGTTAACCTGTCCCTCTCACCATTTTAGTTACTCCTTTATTCCGCTCTTCATTCTACAATGATTCTGCCTGTATAGTCTCCAAAACTGCACGTAATGATGCAAATGAAAACTGGAAACAAGAAAAAAGTATCTTCATTCTTCCTCATGAAAATATAGAAGCAATGCACAGACACTTTATTAGTCATTGGCACAGACTTATTACTAATACATAGAAGGATTTATTTTCACAAGTTTATGTATTTATTTGAAATCCTATCAAATCAGCTAATCACTGGATTATTTTTAGTCATCCTCTTGTGAAAACCCAAAGTAAAAGCATTAAATGACTACAGGTAAAAGAACAAAATAAAAACATTATCATCATAAATACAGAATATATAAACAGGAGTACATCATCATCAATTCATAAGCATAAATGGATGTATATTATAAATAGATAATATTAAATAAATTAAATGTTCAGTGCTTTAACAACTTTGGCTACCTGCCTATATTAAATCTTTGGTCAAACAAAATAACTTACTCTAAATAGAGTTATTGGCAACAAGCTGCAGTGTCAATGGCTCAGCAGGGAGCACACTTGCCTTTGGTGCTGGAAGATAGGAAGACTGTAGGCTGTATTCCCATTCCAGGTGATTGCTGATACTGCAGTGCAGCATTAAGGCACAATGCACTTGTCATCCTTCAGGTCAGAAGTTCTATCAAGGTCACATCTGCTGGTGGTAACTCAGATGGATATGAAAAATCCCATTTCATCTATTAAAACAACAAAACAATGTTCTGTGCCTCACCAAAGTCCAGTCAAATAAACCATAGTAAATATCCAAAAACAAATAAGACTGGACACTGCTCGAATACCAACTCCTTCTGTTTATTAAAAATAGACATACAAGTGATGAGCACTTTCGGGCCTTTGCCCTTCATCAGATAAAGCATCTCCAAAACCAAACATTTTAAAACAAATACAAACCAATAGAAAATCAGTAAAAATCAATAAAAAACAATAAAAAACAAGTAAAAATCAATAAAAAAAAATCAATAAAAAAAAATCAATAAAAAAACCCGCCTGTTCTTAAGGGCGGGTCTCATAGGAATGACTTCATTAAGCCCAGATAAGCCCAAAAGAGGGGGAGACATTAAACAGTTAACAGAGCTAGCTGAATCTAAATGGATAATTGAGTTAATGGCACACAGGAGTCCTGGGCTTAATGAAGTCATTCCTATGAGACCCGCCCTTAAGAACAGGCGGGTTTTTTATTGATTTTTACTGATTTTCTATTGGTTTGTATTTGTTTTAAAATGTTTGGTTTTGGAGATGCTTTATCTGATGAAGGGCAAAGGCCCGAAAGCGCTCATCACTTGTATGTCTATTTTTAATAAACAGAAGGAGTTGGTATTCGAGCAGTGTCCAGTCTTATTTGTTTTTGGATCTATTAAAACAATTAGGGGTTCTTTATTTATATTCACAAATAATGCTTATTTACAAAATATTTACATATTAACAAATATGTACATGTATCAATATGCAAGTCTGTTAACACATATTCATAATTTCATTTACAGTCATGCTAAATTTTCATCTCTATTAAACACCCCTCTTTTTCCATAACCACCATCTGATTTTACTTAACACTGTTACTAAAATCTATTTACCATTGAAAATAATTTCATTTATTTTTTCATTCCATATAACCCATATAACATAAAATACCTTTTTTATCTTTTCTTTTAACATATTCTCTTATTCCTTTCATATAAAATCCATACTCAATCATATACATGTATAGTTTATTTATGTTTTATATTTTCAAAAAAATCTTCTTTACATATTTTTTCGTACATTTTTTACTGTTTTAAATTTCAAAAACATATGTTCTGTAGTTTCATCTTCTTGACAATGTAAACCATATTTTATCACTTTTCTTTTTATATAGCATATTTTCTTGTACTGGCAATTTATTTATTACCAGTCTCAAAAAAAAGAAATCTTAACATTCTACTTTCTGATTATAACGGGCCAGATTCAGGAAGCCTCCGTGTAAGAGTTATAACTCTTACACGGAGGCTGCAGTTAAACGGTGTGATGTCAGCATGTCATGCATATGCATGAGGTGCATGAGGCATGCTGAATCACACTGTAACTCTTACACGGTCTGTGTAAGACAGAAGGGGGCGTGTCCGTTGGCTAAGCCCTGCAAGCGGACACGCCCCCGGAAGTCTATAATGGCCGAAAGTAAACAGCCACAAGAAAGGCCATGGAAATGTGATTAAACACACTATACAACACATTCCCCCACAGACCAGCAATGTAAAGAGTGAACAGATGTTATAAAATGAAAATAAAAACTGTTCTATTTTTTTTAAACCCCGTAAATGTTTGCTACTGTGTGCTCTCGTGTGCGCGGGTGTGCTACTAGCGCAACTGCAGTTAGCAATCAGTGGAGAAGGATATAAGAACTAAATATGCAAAGTAAGCCCAGACATAATAGCATAGCGGTAGAGCTGTCGGCTTGAAAGCAAGCAGGCAAGGTTCGAGCCCACACAACAACCTTTTTTTTTTTTTTTTTGTAAATAAGCACTAAAAAGGCCCCTGACAGTATTGTACAAATGTAAAAGTATTCCCTTTTGTAAAATGGAATGAAATGGAGCATATGTTTTCAAGTAATACAATAATAAATATATGTAGAAATGTACTGATAGTTAACTGTAGTGAGACAGAGTGCCCGTAGCTAAGTAGTGTTTCACAAACTGCAAACTGCTTGCCCGTAGCTAAGGACTGGTTTAACAGGCTCAAACTGTGTGCAACTAGCTATGCTTAGTTTAACATGTGTGTTACTAGCCTATTAAGGTGTAACCCAGCGCACACCATTTGCGCGTCGCTCCCACAAGCTAACCGGCGGTGCGCATGCGTGAGCCCCGCGCAAACGAGCGCAGACCTGGTTTTAAAGTGTTTAAAAGTGCTTTTGGCATGATTAATTGACAGGTCCTGAAGTCATTTCTAGACAGTCATAAAATTTAAAATTCAGTGGTTAGACTCGAACCCAGGATACCATGCACTAGAGTCAAGGTACTAAACCACTAAGCCATGACAGCAGTACATAGAAATGCAGAAATAGCATATACATAGGATATAAGCCAAAATGGAGCATGATAAAGCAGTTTTGTGAAGTAGATACAATTCTAAACTGGCCAATCATAGAAATGTGCGGGAAATTCGGCATATATATAAGCCCCATAGGCGGGAATACACAGCATAAATGATTGTAGAATAGACCTGCAGGCAGAATGAGTGGAGTAGGGGAGGGACGTTGCTTTCGAGCACAGCGGTGGGGCGTTGAGGAGTCCAGATACATGGTCTGGCTCCTAGTTCACCATCATGAGGCCCAACTCATGCAGGGCCAGGTCTCATGGGGAGCGTACAGGGCGGAGGCATGGGACCAGTTGGCTCATGATCTGACCAGTGCTACTGGCATTCTATGCACTGGTGAGCAGGTCCGTCACCACCATGCGGACCTGAAGCGACGTAAGCAAGACCAGTTGACCCAATGGATCCAGGAGGCCCGGGATATGACCAACGCCCCACTACTGAGTAAGTTACATTTTACTTATGTATGTAAGGAATTCAACTAGCTGATACCAAGGAGATGTGTATTCCAATATTACTTGTGTTGTATTACAGCTGCAGGTGTCCACTCTGCGAATCGAATGGCACATGAGCGCAGGCTGGTGCGGCTGCGCCACCATGCAGGTTAGTAACCCCACCTAGTACTTGTAAATAAATATTATAGTGTAGCACGTAGCAGAACACTGCAGTGTATTGATTAAAAGTAATAGAATGTGCAAACAGCAAGTAAAAGTCTGCAGGTATGGCTGCAACAAGTTCATCAGTATGCAAGTGAAACTGGAAGTATAAGTGATAGAAATAAATAGTGCTGTAATACAGATGTCCCACCATTAATTAAATGTAGTATAACCTGCAGTAGTCTCAAGAGTACAGCTTCAGAAGCTGAGGTAATCACAGGTGAGATATATCCCTGTTGAAATGCTGAATCATGACAGAAGTGAGGCTGCTGGAAAGTGTTGGAATCCCCACAGGTCTAATATGTGAACAAAGCCTAGAAGTACCAACCTGAACTGTGAAATTGCAGGATGTGTGAGAGTGACAGAAAGGGTCATGTATCAATGAATAACGTAGTAATAGCACCTGAATATATAAGCTTCAGTGTGGTTCTACAGAAATAAATGCATGTGGGAATTAAAACTTAACATCCCAAACTGATTTCAGTGTGTCTGACTCTTGAATGTTCAGGCCAAACTCTGTATATGGTGATCACAGTCAGCAATTTGCAGATAGAATGAATGATTGTCTGACATACTAAACATCCATAGCTGTCCCCTGCCCTGTCATCAAAGTGTAGCAGGATGATGTATCTGATCAAATTCAAAATAACTAGGATAGTGATGTATCTGTAACAGGTCTAGCATGACAGTCAAGTAAGAATCAGTGGGAAAGTATCACCCACAAGTTAATTGTGTTTCTATTACAAATGTATATCAATGTATAATTTATGAATGTGTCATCATTTTCCTTCTCCGCCCCACCCTATAATTGCAAATTAAAAAAAACACTAAATATTGGTATGTGAACATTTCATTAACCATGGACATTTGTCCTGTTTCAAAAATATATGCATGTCTGTTGTTGCATGTGCCCTGGTCATACCTGCAAACCGGCAAACCGGATGGCCTGTTGCCATTAATCAACCCTGCATGTTGTTCAATTGTGTATTTCTGTTCAAATAATGCATGTGATATTGATATGTCCGTTGTTCAATGGTGTTAATATCCGGGTGTTTGTGTAATGGGAATACCAATGCATGCTGTTACAACTAATTTGAATGGAATAATATGCCACTAACCCAAACTAACATAACATACACACAACCCTAGAACGCTTAGGAAGGCAGGTCCCAGTGGACCCACCTCTCCCACCTCAGCTGGCGACTGCACCTGGCACTAGTGCCCAGGCCGGACCTTCATCCGGTGGCCCTGTGCCACATTCGGGTGGAACCGCTGCAGGGGATGGGGCCCGTCCCCCCTCTGCAAGCATGGCTGGAGGAGCACGTCCACTCACCCTCCAAGGTGACCGGTCTGTGGTGCGAAGGGAGATCCAAGACTCTGTTCTTGGGCCCCTATGCCAGCTTGAGGCCCGGGTGGCACAGCTTACAGGCTTGCCCATTGTCCCGCCTGCACAGCCCCCAGCACAGCCCCGTCCTGGGCTGTGAAGGAACAGTGGCAACTGCCTATGGGTGGGGATATCAGTTCCACTGTTGCCATCTGTGGGCTCATGTGCCATGGATATCCCAACCTCCGTCCCCGTCAATTGTGTAACCCCCCCACATGTGTCATACACCGCCCCTGTATGCGCCTTGTCTGTCTTGTCTGTTAACCTACCCAACCTACCTCCACAGCTATACTGACTACCTCACCTGACATACCACTCTCACCTGATAACAAAACAAAAAAAAGGGCACTCTGTACCCACAAAAAAATTACGCCCCATACATAGCTGTCCATGTTGCACACATGTCCGCTGGACATCAAAACTGTTAATTACAGTCGGCTGTACAAGAGGTATTAATGTTGTCCTGACACCTCTCTCAGGGGTGGAAGGTTCCAAATGTCACACCAAATTGCATACAAATGCACAGCTGTTGCTGAGAAAGACATGGGCAGCTATGGGTCTCACCTACATCCTTCCTGCAAATACCAAGCTTGTTTCCCTACTGTCTTACCCTCTTTGTGACCCCTTTTTCACCACTTTCCTGTCACCCCTTTTTCTTTTCTTTCAAAGAAAATAGGGCAGGTGTGCGCGGAGCTCACCGCTAGTGCACATGCGTGAGCTCCGCGCAAACGAGCACAGACCTGGTTTTAAGTGCTTAAAAGTGCCTTTGGCACTTTTGATTGAAAGGTCCTGTACTCATTTCAAAAGAAAAATACATTCCCACTGTCAGTCTCAAACCCAGGACCCTGGTAATACTAGCCTGTATGACCTACCACTAAGCCATGACTCTCATACAAGAAAATAGTGCTAAAATAAATATAACATGTAATAGTAGGAATCAATATAAAGGTAATATAGGATGTGTACTACCCAAAGCATGTCAGGTAGATTTTAATGCCTGAATTACTGGATTCCCACACTAGTTCAGTGTTCACGGAAACAGCCCTGCTAATTGTTGGCTTGTACATAATAATGTGAGGTAATGTTCATATATGAAAGTATTATATGTACACATATATATATATATATATATATATATATATATATATATATATACATAAATATATTAATACATGTGAAATATAGTGGTAGGTGTCAGTATTCACACACATTCACTACAGGAAACAGTGAAAATAAATGCAGCAACCACAATCTACAACACAGCCTGACTCATGTGAGACTTAATAACCCTTTTAACTGCGTAAAGGTGCCTTCAGCACTTTGATTGACAGGTGCTATACTCAGGTTGAAAGAAAAAAAATTCCTACTGTCAGTTCCAAACCCTTGGTAACACTAGTCTGCATGACCTACCACTAAGCCATAACTCTCATACAAGAACATAGTGCTGAAATAAATATTACATGTAATAGTAGGAATCAATATAAAGGTAATATAGAATGTGTACTACCCAAAGCATGTCAGGTAGATTTGTAATGCCTGAATGACTGTATTCCCATACTAGTTTAGTGTTAACAGTAACAGCCCTGCTAATTGTTAATATATATATATATATATATATATATATATATATATATATATATATATATATATATATATTAATACATATGAAATATAGTGGGAGGTGTCAGTATCCATACACACTCACTACAGGAAACAGTGAAGATAAATGCAGCAACCAGAATCTGCAACACAGCCTGACTCCTGTGAGACCTACTAACCCCTATAACTGCTTAAAGGTGCCCCCAGCACTCAGATTGATAGGCCCTATACTCAATTTGAAAGCAAAATATAAGCATACTAGTAGGCCCTACCACAAGACCATTGTAACACTAGTCTGTATGACCTACCAGTAAGCCATGACTCTCATACAGGAATATAGTGCTAAATAAGTGGAACGTGTAATAGTAGGAATGAAGATAAAGGCAATATAGTATGACTACTACCCAAAGCATGTCAGGCAGACTTTTACTGTCCCAATTACTGGATTCCCATACTAGTGTAGTGTTAACAGAAACAGCCCTGCAAATCGTTAGCTTGTACCCAATATTGTCAGCTAATGTACATATATGAAAGTATGTATATGTACACATATGTATATATAGCAATACATAGGAAATATAGTCGTAGGTGTCAGTATGCATACACACTCACTACAGGGAACAGGCGAGAGAAATGCAGCAACCTGAATTCACAACACAGCATGAAGCATGAGAGATGTACTAACCTTCACACCCACAGAACATTGTCAACAGCATACCAGCATGGTCCACGCCCTTACAATCTGAAAGGGCAACGCCTATCTCACATACCCTTTTATAGCACTGTCCTGAAATCACAGTGAGACATGCAGAGAGAAATAAAAAAATATACAGACAGCCAGCAGCAAAACCAGCAGCAGCAAACAGCAAGCAGCAAGCAGCACCACTGACACAGCAACAGCTGCCACAAACACAGGTAATGCAAAGTAGCAGGTTAATACTGTGTTTACTGTTACATCTCCAAATGTATCATAGTTCACTATCTATAGGTATGTCCATGAGATAGGTTGTGTGTACATAGTCCTGAAATATATACATATGTAATATTGCTGTACATGTCGTCCATACTTTAAACTTCCATAGCTTAGAACACAAGGCCAGTTGTGCATATGATGCAGTAGTTACCAGGGTCAGTAGAGGTTACTCCTCATTGGTGTGGGACCACTGTGTATGTATGGCACTGTTCAGGTACATATCCTGTAGTATGGCCAGGGATTAATATCAGTCTGTCATGTGGTGCTATGTCCTCCAGGGGTGAACGTGGCACACATCCAGGGATACCATTTAGTAACAGTGATGCTATGTGTTCTGCAATGTTGAGGGTGGCCCTCACCTGGACATGTGAGAGGATAGAGAGGTTACAGTCATCTTTGATAACTAATTCCACTTGTGTAGGAGAATGGGGGGGGGCTACCTGCACCTAAACTGTCTGCAACAATGTTGCCAATATCTGTGCATTTGGTGAATGTGAAGCATCTCAGCACTGATGACCACAGATGCCTTGCCTTCATGTGAATCTGCCCTGTGCTGCAGTAGCCTCCTGCTATTGTCATACAATGTGCCTGTATCTGTAGTCCACTGGACAGGATAAATAAGTGGTGTGCATACGTTCTGGGTTAGATATGTGTGTGCACAGTACATGCACTATGTGGGATGTCTGTGGTAAGCTTTTGCAAAGGGGCCAGCAGTGTGTGTGTTGTGGCTTCCACTGGCCCAATGGGCTGCATGGATAGCATCACAGTCCTAACTAGTGAATAACTGTGTAATTACATGCATACATAGCAAGGTAGTGTACTGTGCTTGTGGTGTTGTTGGGATATGTATATCCAGGCTGAGTAATGTGCACACCCTGCTACCCCCACACATGCACATGCTCACCTGCCATTCCCATTATTTATTACCCTACATGAGTAGCTGTCGATACATGACAGGTACACATTTGAGAAGTGCACTATGTTGATTACTACCGATTTCCTCCTCTGTACCTGTACTCACAGGGTGCAGGCAACCTCATTAGTTTAAAAGTGTAATGTGCATCAGGTACTGTGGTACCCTGATTGCCACATCAAACATGTTTCCCATATGGAAATGCACACACAGACACATCCCACATCCACACACTTGCCACATTCAGGCTTCAAAACACTATCTAGGTATATTCTGGTACATGTGCGTGTTACAGTAGCATGTAACACTATACTGAGTACTGGCAGTTGTCTGTTGTCATGTTGTTTGTATAGAGTAAAAGGATTGCTCGTTTATCCTACTTCGTTTTGTGGACATTACTTGAAGAAGTGTTACCTTACATGTGTTATTGGTACCACCACCTTCTCTTTTGTAGTTTTGTTTGTATAGGGTGCTGTCAACATCACTGCTTGTTAAGGAAAATGTGCACCCTGCAGTGCATAGCCCCATTTGGCAAAAGCCACATCCCACCCCCACCATTGTGCACACACACTAACCACACCCACAGTATAACACATACTTTCCATTTGCAAGATTCAAACCCCTAGCAAACTGTGTTATGATAGTATAGGCAGACACATTAGCAGAGTGTGCTATTTGCATTAGTTGGAGAAATCCTTTGTAATGCTGTACTTAGAGGGTGCTGACATCATCTGTGTGTAGGAGGAGGGATGTGCACCCTGTAGTGTGTTGTCCCAGTTGGCAAAAGGCACTTTTCCCTGCCAGCATTATGCACACACACAAACCCCAGTCATATTAGCACATATGCATTCCCTTTGCAGGATTCACACCCCTACCTTACTATGTTATGACATCAGAGAAAGACGCAATAGCAGAGCGCGCTATACAAATTACTAGAGGACTTTAATTCAGGTAATATAGTTATAGAGTCCTGACATCATCAGTGTTTCAAAAGGGGAATCTGCATCCTGTAGTGTACTGTCACAGTTGCTAATAGAGGCATTTCCCACACACACATTGATGTGTTCGAGGTTTGCATATGGGGGGATCCAGTACTCCAGTGTGATTAGTATATGGTTCGATTGCAACAATGAGGGATATACTTCCAGTGGTGAGCATTTTGCACTCATGTTTGTAATGATCAGGTCTAGTATATCCTCCCCTCTTGTGGGAAGGTTGATTACCTGTTCCATAGCTAAAGAGTGTCTGATCTATGGGAACCCTAGAGCTTGGGTATTGTGGCTTGTGTAATGTTCACAGTCTATGTTTGGGTAGCTGACGTCACCCAGTATGATGGTGTTTGCAGAGAAATCTATACTCTCCTGTGTGAGAATGAAGGCTGTGTGGGAGTCCTGAGTTTGAGAGGGTGCTGTAAGAGCTCCTCTGTGCCTATTTCCATGTGGTCCAGGGAGGTACGTCTCAGGTTGTTCGCACCAGCATGGACAATGACTGCCTCATACTTGTACTTGCTGTGGAGTGACCTGTGTACCTGTGTTATGTGGCACATTCTATCACCCAACAGGTAGCTAAATGTGACCCTCACCTTGCTCAGTCTGGAGGGCGGGTTGTCAGTCAACGGCTCATGTCAAGCATGTTCACACCCCTCATAAATGATGTGGAAACCTTCAAAGGCCACAGGCCTGTTGAAAATATGGACCAGACTGCAGATACCTGTATAAAGGCATTCTATGGACACATTCAGGAATGCATGGATCATGCAACCACATATGAAACCATGACCCAATCCTCCAAAGGCAGACGTCCTGTGTGCTGGACACCAGCCATAAACAAACTATACAATAGAAGGATGAAGCCACTACATGATACAACGAACTCCCAAAATGTGAAGGCATCACTGATGAGTATTAGAAGACAACTACAGGCACTCATACGATTGTCTAAGGCCATCTTTGAGAGAAGATTCCACAAGCCACTGAGGATAATCACAAGGCTTTCTGTAGTTATGTTAGGAACCTGGGTGGTAATACCCAGATATGCTCAGAGGTAATCCAAGATGTCACACGAAATACAAAACACACAGACATTGCCATCATCCTAGTGGACAGGTTCACTGCTACCTCCCCCCCCCACCACACGAAAAGGGCAAATATGTCTCCCAGCAGAGTTCTGCCCCCCCTGACATCACAGATGCTCAGGTAAGAGCTGCCCTCTCCAAAGCAATAAACACTGCATCAATGGGACCAGACAGTGTCCCAGGCTGTGTCCTACATGAACCACAAGAAGAGCTACACCCAGACATAACACTACTGTTCAATCCCAGCCTTACTACACGATATGTGGCCAAAGAGTGGCGTACAGCAACAGTGGTCCCTCTACATTCAGGTGGTGCTTTAATGGATCCTGGACACTATTCGCCCCATATGTCTGAATAGCTTGGTCTGCAAAGCTATGGCAAAGATCATCATGAACCTCACATATATAGATATTGGGGACCTACAGACATGTCACCATACACAGTTTGGCTTTGTTAATGGCAGATCCTGCCTCTCAAACCTGTTTGATTTCTTTGAAACAGTCACCAAGGCCACTGTCAAGGGGAGGGAGGTCTACACAGCCTACCTGGACCTTGCATAAGCCTTTGATACAATACCCCACTTGTGCATTCTAGGGAAGCTCACCAGTGTACATATTAACCCCTATGTCACAATGGATATTGCACAGTGGCTCAAGGGCAGAACACACATGGTTAGAATTGCTGGAGCCATGTCAGCCTCAAACCAGTTACAAGTGGTGTCCCACAAGGCTCAGCCCTGGGAGCTATCATGTTCATTATATATTTATCATAGGTACAGGCCAACATGGAAGTACTGTGGCTGAGCAAGTCGCAGATGACTGCAAACCGGATGCCATAATCAACTCTCCAGCTAACACACGCATCCTCCAAAAGGGCCTCTTGCAAACACACGACTTGTGCCACAGCCATGGCCTCAAGGTGGATGACCAAAATCGTATAGTCATCCCCTTTGTCAAACACAAAGTGACCACAAAGTACCACATATGTGTTAATCCATTAAGTGCAGATGAAGGAATTATGGACCTTGGGGTACACAGGTTGATAGCATTCTACCATTTGACAACAACATGGACAAAGTGGTTAGGAAATCATTTTATATGGGCCACATCATCATGATGGGATTCACATGTAGATCAGGGGAGGATATTGTGCCTCTTTACTCATCCCTCATCATGCCCATAATTGACTATAATGACCCTGTCGGCATGCACCTTACCGGACACCTGCAGCAACTGGAAAGACCCCATATGTACCTCGACAAGAGGATCAAAGGGCTCAAACAGATGCCACATACTGACTGGTTAAAGAAACAGCAGCTCTACTCAGTGGCATACTGCCTCTTCATAGGCAATCTGTGCCTGACATATAAAGCCATGTTAAACCCTCACTTAATGGCCACGCTGCACCTCAGAATATCCAGATCCCATCAGGATACACGCTGGAAAGACTTGAACCTCAGGAGTGATATACATAGGACATGCTGGAGGGGCACATTCATAACTCAGAGGCTCCCTTCATTCTGGAATATTATCCCAATAGAGGTTAGGCAGAGTCCCTCAGTGACTATCTTCAAGAGTGATATTAATGACTGGATGTGACATTGTAGGGTTACCCTGGGTATCACTTATGTGTCACTGTTAGACAGAGGCACAGTATACTAACCTTGGAAAAGGGCATAGCAAGATAGATTTACAATGCATGGTGAAAGCCACACACATTCTGGCTTAATTGGTAAATGCCCTGGGCAGACATCCCTGTATGAACCTATGGACCTATGTATCTTGTTCACCATTGGCCCTATGTGCTGTTAATCACCAATGCAATCTCAATACTATGGTAGCATGTGCAAAGGTCAGTTGTCAGTCACCTCCATGGTACAGTTGTGGAATATGTGAGTCATGTAGTAATGTCACAGCTGCCACATGTACACATTCAACCCTATCCCCTACCCATGGATGTACAACACATGTATGAGATGGAAACACATGGCCAAACTGTGGACTAAGCACTCTGACCCCAGTACTGGCATAACCTGTCAGGTGGCAGGAAATACTACAGTGACAGCAATACCAGTCTGATGTGGACCTACACTGACAGCAATACAAGCATGGAAACACACTGGGCCATTCGTGGAGCCTAAGGATAGCATCCTGCATGACTGGCAGACACCTCTGCAGCTGGCACACAGTCATACGTTAAGCCTGCACACAGCACGCATAACACATAGCACACAAATCCTGTGTGCCAAACAAGCACAGTCTGTACAGCTATACAACACTACTGCTGCAGTTGTGTTAGGTACTTTTATTGTCCAGTACAGTGAGGACATGCTCACCAGGCTGGACAAGGTGGAGGTCACAGTGATATGCTCATGGGGCACTATGGTCCACCACATAACACAAGCATACACGTCAGTCAGATGCATGGACAGATATGACTCAGTCACTGTCCATGCCACCACAGCTGATGTGGGATGTCCCTCACTGGGATACATGATAGGGAACATGGAAGGGATCACTGAGCAAGTGACACAGGCTGGTAGAACCCTGACCTTGGTTGGCATCAGACCCTCACCAGGGATTCTGACATATTACTGAATGCTAATGAATTACTGTAGCTACAACACCCTAGCTGAACGGTTCTTAGCATGCGGTCACTGCATTGCTATGGAACAACATCTTACCACTCCCACAACAGGTGTAAACATGCAGCACCTGTTCATCAACAACAGGTAGACTATATGCCCCAGACCAGGTTTGTATCCCTCACTACTAGGCTGATAGCATCTACATCTCACACTGTATATACACATCCCACATGCAGCACCTGCACAGAAGACCACAGTCATAATGTTACCCTGTGCAAATACCATGTATTCACATGTGGCAGGCATCACACATGGTAACTATTGAAGGTCACAGGTACATATGTGTATTTGGCACACACATACATCATGTGTGCATTGCCATAACTGGTTTAATCAATGTCATGCATTATTGTGAGACAACACGCACACATGGGCATTCTGTGTGGGCAAAACACACGTGGCATGTCTGTAATCAATAGCCATAAATAATTGTGATATAGTTTAGAAAGGGGTATGTGCATCATGTAGTGTGTTTTTCCAGTTGCCAAAAGGGATATTTCTGCCATACACACTTACCCCCCCTTCACACACACTTGCAGAATTCAAACCTCTACCTAAATATGTTATGATACTAGAGACAGATGCATTAGCAGAGTGTGTTATTCGCATTACTGTGAGATTTCCTTTCTCCTGATATACTTATAGGGTGCTGACATCATCAGAGTTTAGAAAGGGGAATGAGCATCCTGTGGTATGTTTTCACAGTTGCCAAAAAGGATGCTGCTTACATACACACTTACCCCCCTTCACACACACTTGCCACCTGCTGAATTCAAACCCCTACCTAACTATGTTATGACACTAGAGACAGATAGGTTCATAGGTTCATACTAGGCTATCTGCCCGAGGGCATTTACAAGCCTAGCCCATAGTTTTGTGGCTTACGCCACCCCTTTAGTATGGGGAACTATACCCATTATTTTGCTGTGCCTCTGTTGAGCAGTGACACTGAGGTAATCCCTGGGGTATATCTGCGATCTCCCATCCATTGGTCAAGATTTCTCTTGAACAAGGCCAGCGAGGTGCTCTGCCTCACATATACCGGGATTTTATTCCACAGCATAGGGAGTCTTTGGGTGATTAATCTATCCCTCCAGCGTCCTATTAATAGCCGTGTTGAGGTTTAAGTCTCCCGCCCTTGTGGCTCTGACGGATCTAGATTTTTGAGGTGAAGCATATTCATCAAATCTGGGTTTGACATGGCCTTGTATGTTAGGCAAAGGTCACCTCTGAGCAAGCGTGCGACTGAATAGAGCTGGAGTTCTTTCAGTCAGGCAGCATAGGACAGATGTTTGAGACCCTTTATCCTTTTGGTGAGGAACTTTGTGGCCTCTCCAACTGCTGCAAGTGTCGGGTCAGATACATTCGAATGGGGCATTGTACTCAATCATTGGTCTGATGAGTGATGAGTATAGGGAGACTATGACCTCCCTTGATCTAGATGAGAATCCCTTCATGATAAGGTGGGCAATGTAGAAGGTCTTCCTAACTACTTTAGCTACATGGGTGTCGAATGACAGGCTACTATCAACCTGGGTCCCCAGGTCCCTGATAACTTCTTCTATGCTCAGTGGATTGCCACCTATTTGGTAGCTAGGGGTAACCTTGTTTTTCGAAGGGTATGACTATGCATTTTTTGGCATTTAACTTTAGGCCATGGCTCTGGCACCAGTTATCCGTTTCTGTGAGACCCTTCTGAAGGATATCTGTGTCAGATGTGTTTTCTACTATGGCGCCAGTTTGCAGTCATCTGCAAACTTTGTCAGCCATAACCCTCCTGTGTTTGCTTGTACTTCGGAAAAGTAGATGCCAAACAAGAGTGGGCCCAGGACTGAGCCCTGTGGTACACCACTTGTGACAGGCTTTGAGTCTGACATGGCGCCAGCAACTCTGACCCTGTGGGTTCTGTCACTCAGCCAGTTTGCAACCCATCTTGTGATGTATGGGTTAACATTTAAGCTGATGAGTTTTTCAATGATACCCGAGTGGGGTATTGTATTGAAGGCCTTCGCCAGATCGAGGTAGGCTGTATGGACTGCCTTTCCCTCATCAATGGCTTTGGTGACTGTTTCGAAAAAGTCAACCAAGTTTAGAAGGCATGATCTGCCTTTGACAAAGCCATTAGCAGAGCGCGCTATTTGCATTACTTAGAGATTTCCTTTCTCCTGATATACTTATAGGGTGCTGACATCATCAGAGGTTAGAAAGGGGAATGAGCATCCTGTGGTATGTTTTCACAGTTGCCAAAAATGACGCTCCTTACACACCCCACTTCACACCTGCTGGATTTAAACCCCTACCTAATTATGTTATGACACTAGAGACTGATGCATTAGCGCAGTGCACTATTCGCATTACTGGGAGATTTTCTTTCTCCTAATATACTTATAGGGTGCTGACATCATCAGAGTTTAGAAAGGGGAATGAGCATCCTGTGGTATGTTTTCACAGTTGCCAAAAAGGATGTTCCTTATATACACATTTAGCCCCCTTCACACACACTTGCCACCTGCTAGGTTCAAACCCCTACCTAACTATGCTATGACACTAAAGACAGATGTATTAGCAGACAGTGCTATTCGCATTACTGGGAGATTTCCTTTTTCCTGATATACTTATAGGGGGCTGACATCATCAGAGTTTAGAAAGGGGAATGGGCATCCTGTGGTGTGTTTTCACAGTTGCCAAAAGGGATGTTCCTTTCATACACACTTACCCAACTTCACACACACTTGATTCAAACCCCTACTTAACTATGTTATGACACTAAAGACAGATGCATTAGCAGAGCGCACTATTCAGATTACTGGGAGATTCCTTTTCTCCTGATATACTTATAGGGTGCTGACATGATCAGTGTCTAGAAAGGGGAATGAGCATTCTCTGGTGTGTTTTCACAGTTTCTAAGAGTAACATTTGGACTAAGTGTGTGAGCATGCCCAGTTCAGCCTTACCATGGCATGTTGTGTGAAAGATGTCTCATTTATCTAAGTGTGTGAGCATGCCCAGTGTGAGCTTTCCATATGTTGAACTCTGTAGCCCATCACATTTGTGGATGAGTGTGACCTTCAACAAATATCTCCAGTTTATGGTTGTGTGTTCTGTGCCATGTTGTGTAGTTACTGTCCAAATGCTTTTTGTGTGAACACAACACAGAGTATACTGTGCCTGCAGGTTTTGCATGGGATACTTTGCACACAATTGTCAACATCCATTCATACTGACCTAACACTGTAGTACTGTATAGTGTAGTGGTTCAGTACTTTCACTGTGGTGGTCAGTATCCTGGGCTTTAGTCCTATCACTGCTTTACATTTCCATAGTGTGCACAACAGCCTGGTTAGGGTCCAGTTGTGCACATCTGCACAAAGGCGGTGCCTCTACGGACCCTGGTAATTACCACCCCATAAGCTTAACAAGTCTAGTCTGCAAAGCTATGGAGAGGATCATAATGGAGCTCATAAACAAAGATATAGGGGACATGCAGACATTGGACCCGTCCCAGTTTGGCTTGGTCAAAGGCAGATCATGCCTTTTGAACTTGGTTGACTTCTTCAAAACAGTCACTAAGGCCATTGCTGAGGGAAGGGCAGTCCATACAGCCTACCTTGACCTTGCAAAGGCTTTCGACACAATACCCCACTCGGGTATTGTAGAAGGACCTACCAACCTAAATGTAAACCCATATGTCACAAGATGGGTTGCAAACTGGCTTAAGGACAGGACCCACAGGGTTAGAGTTGCTGGCGCTATGTCAGACTCCAAGCTGGTCACAAGTGGTGTCCCACAGGGCTCAGTCCTTGGCCCCCTATTGTTCGTCATCTACTTCTCAGAGGTACAGGCCAACATGGGAGGACTTTGGCTGACAAGGTTTGCAGATGACTGCAAACTGGGCGCCATAGTGGACAGTGCATCAGACACGGATATCCTTCAGAAGGGACTCACGGACACTGATAGATGGTGCCAGAGCCATGGCCTGACGTTAAATGCCAAAACATGTATAGTCATACCCTGCAGGAAAAGCAAGGTGACCCCAGGCTACCATATAGGTGCCAATCCTGTAAGCACAGAGGAGGTTATCATGGACCTGGGGACCCAGGTTGACAGTGGCCTTTCTCCTGACACTCACGTTGCTAACGTGGCTAGAAAGACCTTCTACATCGCCCACCTGATCAGGAAGGGATTCACATCCAGATCTAGTGGGGTCATTGTTCCCCTGTGCTCTTTACTTATCAGACCAATGATCGAGTACAATGCCCCATTCTGGATGTATCTCACCTGACATCTGCAGCAATCAGAGAGACCCCAAAAGTCCCACACCAAAAGGATGAAGGGTCTCCAACATCTGTCATATGCTGCCAGATTGAAGACACTCCAGAGGTGACATGTGCCTGACATGCAAGGCCATGTCCAACCAGGAAGTAATGGACATGCTCCACCTCAAAATCGCCAAATCCACCAGAACCACTAGGGCAAGTGACTTAAACCTTAGCAGGGATATAAGTAGGACATATTGGAGGGATAGATTTATCACTCAGAGACTACCTATGCTGTGGAATACAATCCCGGTCCATGTGAGGCAGAGCACCTCAGTGGCTCTGTTCAAGGGGAATCTTTACCTGTGGATGGGAGATCATAGGTTTACCCTGGGGACCGTCTCTGTGCCACTGCTGGACAGAGGCACGACAAACTAATGGGCACAGTATTGTTTCCATATAAGAGGTGGCGTATGCCACAAAACTCTGGGCTGGGCTTATACCTGCCTTAGGGCAGATAGCCTAGTATAAACCTATGAACCTATCTGACCATGTTGCATTATGTTCAGATATGAACTACTTACAACAGCCTCATCCAACATCAGTAGTGTATTCCACAACATAGGTGTACATTGGCAAACACTACCGATGTGCCCTAGGCCATTTCTAATGCTAGTCTGAGAGTGTGTTTGTCCTTCGACACATTGTAAGTGTAGTTTGCCATGACATATGTCTTGTGTAGTATACTGTGCCTCTGTCTACCTGTGACATAACATTGATACCCAGGGTAAACCTACCATCTCCCATCCACTCATTAAGATTCCTGTTGAGGAGAATCAATGAGTGACTCTATGGATAACCTGTACTGGTAGTTTACTCATGCGTGGGGTGGCTTCTGTGTTATGGATAATGCAGTACAGCTTGTCCTATGTATGTCAGTGCTGGGGTTCAGGTCCCTCATGTGCATAGCTCACTGCCATTCAGATTGTCCAAGGTGCAGCATGTTCATTGATTCCAGCTTGGACATGGCTTTCTACATCAGGCACAGCTTGCGTCTGGGTGGCCAGCATGGCAGTGTGTGGAGTTGCACTCTGTTTAATCAGGCGACACATTACATGTGTTCAAGCTCTTTGATACTCCTGGTGAGGTACTGTTGTGGACTTTACAATTGATGGAGGTGTCTGCTGAGGTACACCCCACAGGGGCTGTTGTGGTCATTTGTAACACTGATGAAGGATAACTGCAGAACCACAATGACCTCCCCTTATCTAGATGTCATAACCTTCATGATTAGGTTGGTATATGGATTGTTTCTGTTAACACTACAGCCACATGTTTGTCCTATGCAGGATATCTATCCTTGTGTACCCAGGTCCGTCATTACATGTGATGTATGTAATGGGTTAACACCTATGTGGTAATTGGTGGTCACTTACTGTATATCCACAGAGGTTGACTATACAATTGTCTCCATTTCACATGCTGACATGGCTATGGCACGGTTGTCTGTTTCTATGTGGCCCTTTTGTGGGACGCTTGTGTCAGCTGGAGTGTCAGATATGTTAGGCGGTTTGTAGTCCTCTGCAAACATGTTCAGGCACAGTCCTTACATGTTGGCCTGTACCTATGGGGCATATATACCAGACGGGAAGGTCCCAGGACCAAGCTTTGTGGGATACCTGTTATATGTGGTTTGTAGTCTGACATGGCTACAGCATGTCTGGCCATGTCAGTTCTGTCGTTGGTCTGGTTTGCAACCCCTCTAGTGACATTGGGGTGTATATTTAAGCTGGTGAGCATATCTATATTGAACACGTAGGGTATTGTATGGAAGGCTTTGCAAGGTCCAGCTACACTGTGTGGGCCACATTGCCCTCATCAGTGACCTCAATCACTGTTTCAACTGAGTCACACATGTTTAGGGGCGGGTCTGCACTTCATAAACCCACACTGGCTAGGGTCGGGTGTCAATAGATCCCCAATATCGTTATGTCTGCGGTACATACTGATCCTTACCATAGCTGTGCAGACCAAGCTTCTCAGGAATCTGTGGTGGTTGTTTTTAGTATCCATTCAGGCAACACCTTTCTTGAGAACACCCACTGTTGTTGTACACTGCTCTTTGGGTACATATCCTGTGGTAAGGCTGACATAATGTCAGGGAGGCAGCGATCTGCTGGGAAAGATATTTGGCATTATGAGGGGGGGGGGTTGCACTGCACCTGTCAGGATGTATGTTGGCAATACGTGTGTGTATTTGGTATGTTGTTTGTAATATTTGTGTGATCCAGAGCATATCCAGGAATTCACAACACGCTTACTACCATCAGTTGCAGCAGCCTTGGAGTTATCCTTAGTGTTCCGTACAATTTGTATCATAGTAGGTTCATGGGTTCATACTAGGCTATCCACCCTAGGGCATTTGTAAGCATAGCCACAGTGCGTGTGGCTTTTGCCACCCCTTGCTATGTGAATATTCTGGCCACTTATGATTTACTTAGCTGTGCCTCTGTCTGGACATGACACAGTAAAGACCCCCAGTGTACATCTACAATTATCCATCCATTTTGCTAACTTCCTGTTGAAGAGTGTCAATGAGGGGATCTGCCTAACATGTAGTGGTATTCTGTTCCAGGGTGTGGAGAGACTCAGGGTTAGGTATCTGTCCCTCCAGCACATCCTATTTGATTATGTGTTAAGGTTGACATCTCTGACTCACACAGCTCTAATGGCTTTGTGTTTTCTGGGGTGGAGCATGTCCATTACTTCTGTGTTGGACATGGACTTGTACAACAGACATACAATGCCTCTGTGTTGGCAGTATGTGACTGCATTCGGCTGTGGTGTCTACAGCCAGGCGGCATATGAGATATAGTTGAGACCCTTTATGACTCTTGCTGAGGTACCTTTGAGGTCTTTCTAACTGCAGCAGGTGCCAGGTAATGTACATCCCAAATGAGGCATTGTATTACAATATGGTCTGATAGGGGAACAGTATAGGGGCACAATGACCTTTGTTGATGTAGACTCCTTTCATGATACAGTGTCCAATATAGACAGTCTTCCTAGACAAATTGGCGATGTGGCTGTCACATGACAGGTGACTGTCCACTTGTGTCACTAGGTCCCTGATTACTCCTTCCACACATAATGGTTTACCACCTATGTGGTAATTTGTGTGTACCTTGTTTTGTATTTGGTGGTGCATTCATCCTGTCCACTGTCTTCAGGACAGTGGGGTGGGGTTCCTGTGTGTGAGAGTGTGGTCTGTAGCATGCTACAGACTGTACAGCAGTCTTGCGTACAGGTAGTTGCACATGGGTGGACTGCAATGACATAGGCATTGTCAGTTAACTGGACGTATGGCTGTCTGTGCTGAATATGGATACTCACCCTCCTTTTATGTTTTGTTACAGGTTTTGTGGCCATAACACATGATATGTGGTATTACCTGGTAGTGCTGGTGTGCTGTCATGAGGCTTGCAGCAGGTGTGTATCACTGGACTGACATCAATGTTCTCCATACTGAGGAGGGCCTCAGGAGCATGCATATTGAGGTTTACACATCTGGCATTGATCAGCATTACCCTTCTGTTTCTTTCCAGTTTTGTTTTCTATGGTGGTGGGTTGCTCTTTTCGGCCTTGCCTACGGGAGGATCTCTGTAGTTTGCAAAAGCCTTAGGCAATATCCAGACGCTCATGGTTAACAGGTGCAAGCCATCCCTGGGACAGCAGCATGTCTCACTATGGAGTCACCTATTACAACTGTATCAGGCATGTTGTTTCTCCTTCTGTCCTGTGACTGTTTGGCACACCAGCTTTGTGTACTATGTGTTACATGTGCTATGTCTGGAGATTGTTTTATTGGGTGTCTGCTTTGGAGGCTTGTATTGGTGTTGTGTGTTTGTAATTAGGGCCTCTGGGAATGTTTTTGTGTTTATGTGTTTGGTTTACAGTCGTTGTAGGTCTATGTGGGACTGGGTATGTGGTGTATGTGGTTACCTTGTCCTCCTGACTAGTTTTGACAGTACTGATTTGGGTGTGCTCAGGCCCCGGTTTGGCTACCTGGTTGCGTCTATCACATACATTTGTATTTATTGGGGTGAGTTGTTGTTGTGTGTGTACTTGGGACAGGTGTCACATTGCCACTGGATTCACAGATTCTACTTGTTTTGCCTGGCCTTAGTGGATTGTATGTGTGGACACATTTTATTGCCATACTAGTGATCACTAATTACTTCACTTTTCATGTTAGATCTATCATGTGGTAGCTTCCTCAGTCTCTTCAATGGTTTAGTAATTTCTGGTGTCCAGCATGCCAGATGCCTGGGTGTATGGCATTGTGTCTTGTTGTTTGTGATTGCAGACTCCAAGCACTCTTGGCTGTGTTCCTGGTATGCCTGTATAACATGTTCTGCAGTGTGTCCCATATTCTGGACCTGCAAAGGGCTTTTCATGGATTCCACATTGGTTTGTAGGGGTGCAAGCTATGCTTTATACATGTGTTTCACTGTGGTAGTCTGGCCAGGGACTGGGGTCCTGATGTGTAACTACAGTGTGCTTACTCTATGGTCTGGTCTTACCAGTGAGGGATATACTTCTCATCTTGACATCCAGTACACATATTTCTGATTATCACATCCAGTATGCTTACCCCTCTTGTGGAAGTGTTACATTTTGCATGTCCGTTTTGTTTGATGGATTCTGGGAAATTGTCTACACTTGTGTCAGTGCTAGTATAATACAAAGAGTATAGTGACATACACCTCAAAAGCTGACTTCACACTTCTTTGGACTGCGATGGTATCCGTTAAGCCCACTGGGCCAGTGGAAAGCACAACACACAATGGTGACTCCTTCACAGACACTTTCTACGGACATCTCTGAGATAGCATGGACCATGCAATCACTAATAGAAACATGACCCTCTCCACCAAGGGAATGTGGCCTGTCTGGTGGACCCCAGCCATAAACAAACTGTATAACAGATGAATGATACTAATGCAAGACAGAGCTACATCTCCTAAAGGGAAGCCAGCTGTGAGCAGCACTAGTAAAAAGCTACATTCTCTCATAAAGACATCCTAGGTCAACTTTGAGACATAAACACCAAAGACGATAGAGATAACCACACTGCCTTCTTCAGTTATGTCAGACACCTGGGTGTGAACCCTCAGATATGCTCTGGGTTGGTACACAACAACATATATTTCAGTGACCTGACAGATATTGGCAAAATTCTGGCAGACAGGTTCAGTGCAATTTTCCCCCTCCCTCACCCCCCACAGAAGATAGTTATCACAGATGAATGTAACCTCACTGTCATCTCAGATGTCCATGTGAGAGCCGCACTCAGCAAAGACAAAAACACAGCATCATTGGGACCTGATGGTATCCCCAGTTGCATGCTATGTGAACTCCAGAAGGAGCTAAACCCGTATATACAAATGCTATTTAACCTTAGCCTTGCTACAGGATATGTACCTGAACACTGGCATACAGCAACAGTGGTCCCTCTCCGCAAAGGAGATGCCTCCACAGACCCTGGGGACTACCACCACACAAGCTTAACCAGCCTTGTCTGCAAAGCTATGGAAAGAGTCATTATGGAGCTCTTAAACAGAGACATTGGTGACCTACAGACCCTTGATCCCACCCAGTTCAGCTTTGTACAGGGCAGATCCTGCATTTTGCACATGTTTGACTATTTTGATACTATCAGTAGGGCCATTGATGAGGGCTACGCGGTCCACACAGCCTACCTGCACTTGGCTAGGGCCTTTGACACAATACCCCACTCAGGCATCATAGACAAGCTCAACAGCTGAATTATCAAATCATATGTCACAGGATAGTTTGCAAAATGGCTAGGAAACAGTACCCATGACGTCGACATTGCAGGTGCCTTGTCAGATTCAAAGCCAGTCACACATGGTGTCCCACAAAGATCTGTCCTGGGACCCGTCTTATTTGGCATTTACTTTTCAGATGTGAAAGCAAACATAGGAGGGTTGTGGCTGACAAAGTTTGCAGATGACTGCAACCTAGGCACCATATGTGAATACATCAGCCAGCACACACATCCTACAGAATGCCATCACAAAGACAGATAGCTGGTGCCGGAATCATGGCCTGAAACTGACTGCAACTGATGTGTGGTCATCCCCTTTGGGAGGAACAAAGTACACACAAATCAATACATAGACAGCAACCCACTGAGCACAGAATACAAATCAGACACCTGCGGACACATGTGGATAGTGACATCTCATTTGACACCCATGTTGCCAAAGTGGTTTGAAAGACTTTCTATCTTGCCCACCTTATCATGAAGGGTTTTCCATCCAGATCACAGGAGGTCATTGTACCACTATACTTCTCCCTTATCAGGCCCATGATTGAATACAAAGCCCCATTTGGTATGTACCTCACCCAGCACTTGCAACAGCTGGAGAGACCCCAAGGGTACCTTACCAAGGGTATCAGGGGTCTACAACACATGTCATATGCTTCCAGACTAAAGGAAATCCAGCTTTATTCAGTGGCATACCGCATACTTACAGGTGACCTATGCCTGACATACAAGACCATGTCCAATCAGGATGTGGTGGACATGCTCCACTGCAAGCAATCCAACTCCACCAGAACCATGGGAGCTGAAGATTTGAACCTCAGCACATACATGTATAGGACATGCTGGGGGACAGAATCATAACTCACAGGCATCTCACACTCTAGCAGAGTATCCCAGTTCATGTTAGACAGAGTCCCTCACTGACTCTCTTCAAGAGAAGTCTGGACAACTGGATGTCGGACTGTAGTTTTACCCCAGGGGTCCTCCCTGTGTCACTATTAGACAGAGGCACAGTCAAGGTATTCAATTATGTACGGGGGTCATAATGTGTCACTACTAAGTGAGAGGCACAATATTCGGAATCTATTCTGTACACGTATTACCACTATAAGGGGTGGCAATAGCCACATCACTATGGCTAGGCTTATAAATGCACTAGGGCAGATAGCCTAGTAGTAAACTATGAAACTATGACACTATGGTGTATGTGTAGGTATTGTCAGTCAAGCGATATAATGTGGTTTGGGGGGCTTGATATCTTCCTGTCTTCCAACAGTTTGTTGTCTATTCCTTCTGGCATGTCAGGGGATCAGTTGCTAGTGTCCTCTCCTGCTCAGCTGGTGAACCTGGGAATATTGAGGCAATGTTACAATTGACGCATGTACACAGACAACCCTCTCCTTCTCCCACAAAACACAAATTCATGCAAGAGATGCAACTATATAGCCAACCTGGAGGCTGAGCTCTCTCAACATAGGACTGGCAGGACCAGAGAGGAGGAGAAGGTGACCACACACACACCACAAACCCAGTCTCACATAGCACTATCACAACTTCAAATCATACACATAAACACACAAAGACATACTCGAGGCTCTGATCACAGATCTACCATACCAGCAGAGGCCACCACAGCAGACACCCAAACAACTGCCTCCACAGGGCACAGCACATGCAACACATAGACCACAGAGTCAGTGTGCCAAACATTCACAGCCCTTAAGGCCAAACACAATGCCAGACACACTCGTCATAGGTGACTCCATAGTCAGACACACTGACATCCCGCTCACCAGATTGAGTAAGGAGAAGGTCACAGTAAGCTGCCTATCAGGCGCTGGGATCCACCACATAATGCAAGCACTCAGGTCACTCAACTGCAAGTACAAGTATGACTCAGTCATTGTCCATGCTGGTGTGAACGACCTGAGATGTACCTCCCTGGACTACATGAAAAGAGACATAGAGGAGCTCTCTGCTTATGTAGCCCAGGCAGGTATGACCCTGACCTTGAGCAGTATCCTACCTTCACCAAGAATGATGCCACAATACAGAGACAAGATGATCAGCTGTAATAGTTGGCTTAATCTATGGTGTCATTCAAAGGGGATCCAATGTCCGTCTGCCTGGGATGACATGATGGACAAGCCACGCTGATTCACAGGGGACGGCTTGCACCTGTCACCCCTGGGCTTCCGGAATTAGGCTCAGGTTCTTGCAACCCCCATTGTGCCTTTTTTAGGCAAGGCTCAGATTCTAAACCTACCACCCTAGAACACAAAAAAGGAAGTAAACTAAGGGTAATGCTGCTCAATGCCAGACGTCTCAACCTCAAGATGCACGCACTCAAAGCCCTTCTCAGTATGGGGAACATCGATGTCTGTGCTGTGACTGTAACCTGGTTCAAGGCTCCTGACAGCACCCCAGCAGTATCAGGTGTTACCTCATATCATGCGTTCCAGCCCCAAAATCCGGACGACACCAAGAAAGGAGGGTGGGTGTCCATATTCATCAAGGACACCCTCACCTCAAGGTTGGTGGCAACACACGATGCATCGGAGACCATCCAGGTGCAATTAACCGTAGGCAAGACTGCTCGGCAGTTTGTAGCAGGTTACAGGCCACCTTCTCAAACTCAGGAACCTCACACAGCTTTCCTGAAAACACTGGAGGGGATAAATGTATCTCCAAACACCATCATACTGGGTGATTTCAACTATCCCAATATAGACTGGGATCACTAATCAAGCCCCAACACTCTAGGCCAAAGGTTCCTAGAGTTCATAACCTCAAATGCCATGGAACAACTAGTCACCATCCCCACAAGAGGAGACAACATACTAGATCACATCATCATGAACATGGGGTCACAATGTTCAACACCAGAAGTATACCCATCATTGGTGAGATCAAATCATAAACTAATCTCACTGGAAGTCCACATCCCACCCGCACCCCAGATAAAGAACACCACAGTGAAGAACTTCTCAGAAGCCAACTTCACACTTCTAAAGACTGGTGTGGTCTCTTTCAAGGCCCCCAAGCCAGTGGAAACCATTACCCAAGCCGCTGAATCACTTACAAATGCCTTCTACCAGCACCTCCAGGACTGCATGGATCAGGCAATCCCACACAAAACAAAGACTCTTTGTACCAAAGGCATGCATGCAGTCTGGTGGACCCCAGCCATAAACATGCTCTACATCAGAAGGAAGGAGCTACTACAAGATAGAGCAAATTCCGTAAAAGGGAAGACACCCCTGCTCATTATGCATAACGAACTGAGATGTCCCATAAAATCATCCAGGGCACATTTTGAGAGAAAACTCACTGAGGACTCAGAAGACAATCATGAGGCCTTTTTTAGCTATGTTGGAAACCTGGGAGGTGACTCCCAGATATGCTCAGGATTAGTTCATAATGATGTAAAGATCGCTGAACCTACAGACATTGGCAAAATACTGGCTGACAGGTTCAGTGCATACTTCCCCCCCCTCCCCCCCAAAGGGAGGGATATCTATACCAGAGGATTGTAGCCCCCCAAACATCTCAAATGTTCAGGTGAGAACTGCTCTATCCAAGGCGTGAAACACAGCATCCATGGGACCGGATGGTGTCCCCAGTTGTGGGCTCCACGAACTCAATGAGGAATTGAACCCGCAGTTAGGGCAGATGTTTAATCTTGGCCTCACCTCAGGATACGTACCCAAGGAGTGGCGTACGGCAACGGTCGTCCCACTTTACAAAGGTGGTGCCTCCACTGACCCCGGACACTACCGTCCCATCAGCTAGACAAGCCTGGTCTGCAAAGCTATGGAGAGGATCATAATGGAACTCATGAATGAAGACATAGGGGACTTGCAGACTTTGGATCCAACACAGTTTGGCTTTGTCAAGGGCGATCATGCCTTTTAAACTTGGTTGACTATTTCAGAATGGTCACCAAGGCCACTGACGAGGGCAAAGCAGTCCACACAACCTACCTTGACCTGGCAAAGGCTTTCGATACAATACCCCACTCGGGTATCATTGACAAACTCACCAGCTTAAATGTAGACCCATACGTCACAAGATGGATTACAAACTGGTAAGTGACAGCACCCACAGGGTCAAGGTTGATGGCGCCATGTCACACTCAAAGCCTGTCACAAGTGGTGTCCCACAGGGCTCAGTCCTGGGCCCACTTTTGTTCGGCATCTACTTTTCAGACGTACAAGCAAACACAGGAGGATTATGGCTGACAAGGTTTGCAGATGACTGCTAACTTGGAACCATAGTTGACAACCCATCTGACACAGACATCCTTCAGATGGGTCTCATAGAAACGGATAACTGGTGCCAGAGCCATGGCCTACAGTTAAACGCTAAACAATGCATAGTCATACCCTTTGGGAAGAACAAGGTTACCCCTAGTTCCCATATAGGTGTTACTCCTCTAAGCACAGGAGAGGTTATCAGGGATCTGGCCACCCAGGTTGACAGTAACCTTTCGTTTGACACTCACATTGCCAAAGTAGTTAGGAAGACCTTCTACATTGCCCACCTCATCATGCAGGGATTCACATCTAGATCACGGGAGGTCATTGTTCCCCTGTACTCATCACTCATCAGACCAATGATTGAGTACAATGCCCCATTCGGAATGTTTCTGACCCAACACCTGCAGCAATTGGACAGGCCCCACACATTGCTCACCAGAAGGATAACAAGTCTCAAATGTATGTCTTATGCTGCCTGACTGCAGGAACCCCAGCTCTATTCAGTCACCAACCATCTGCTCAGAGGTGGCCTGTGCCTGACATACTAGGCCATATCCAACCCGGAATTAATGAACATGCTTCACCTCAAAACCTCTAACTCCATCAGATCTACATGGGCAGGAGACTTAAACCTCAACACGGCTATTCATAGGGCATGCTGGAGGGACAGATTCATCACCGAGAGACTCCCTATGCTGGGGAACATAATCCTGGTACATGTGAGGTTGGGCACCTCGCTAGCTTTGTTCAAGAGAAATCATGACCAATGGATGGGTGATCGCAGGTATACCCCAGGGATAACCTCAGTGTCACTGCTTGACAGGGGCACAGCAACATAATGGGCATATTATCCTTAGAACTGAAGGGGTGGTGGAAGCCACAAAACTCTGGGCTAGGCTTATATATGCCCTAGGGCAGATAGCCTAGTATGAACCTATGCACCTATGAACATAGGCCTGGTGCAGTTCCTGCTATTAGGACAGTGGTCTGCAGCAAGCTATTTAGTAGTCGGCAGTTTTAGCAATTGGTATTTGACCATGGCTAATCCATGTTGCTTCTTGTTGTGGTACCAACATGGGGTGTGGTTATCCATGACATTTATTGCTAGTCACCCTCGTTTTGTAGCTTGTTCCATGTTTTTGCACATGTACATCCCTGTATGAGGTGTGACCTGGTAGTGTTAGGGTGCTGGTGTGGGCTTTGTCCCAGTTGTCTATTACAGCACTGATATCTACATCCTCTATACTGTGTGCAGTTACACTGCACACATCTTGCTGTTTATACTTCTGGCATTGGGTAGCATTACATCTAGGTTCCTATCCCTTGTGGTACCTATGAATGTGGGTTTGTATTTTGTGGTTTGTGATGGGTGAGGGTGGATGTTAGTCAGGGTCCTCAGGTGTGCATATGGTACATGGTGTTACATTACTTGACACATGGCATTCATGCCTCAGGTGGTGCTGCAGGGCTGCCTCTGTCGGATGCACATACTACACTCCCTGTACATGTTTGGAAGCAGGTTGTGTCATGTTAGGCATCCCTGTTACTATATGTGTGAGTCAGAGCGGGTATCAGTCCCAGTGTTCCTACTGACCAAGTGTATGTGCTATGCGTTGCCTCTTTGCCAAGGCCAGGGCATACTGGGCATGCCTCCTTCTGCCTACTGAAGCAAGGTCAGGTTGTTCCTCCTCCGTGTCACCCTCTGCCTGTGGTGGCCTTGGCAATGGTGGGGGTATGTTTGGCCCAGCCCTATGCTGGACCTGCTGCAGCTGTTTTCGCAGGATCATATTATGTAGCATAGCACATATCATGATCATTTGGGTACATGTAGTTGGTGTGTACTGCAAGGCTCCACCAGATGTGTCCAGACACCGGAACCGTGACTTGAGCAGCCCAAACACACGCTCTATGACGTTACGTGTTTGTGCGTGTGCCTCATTATGGCGTTCCTGTTCAGGTGTGTGTGCATTTCTGATGGGTGTCATCAGCCACGGCTCAAGTGCGTAACCTGCATCCCCCACTAGGTGTCCGTGTGGGAAGTCCCCACTGGCAAATGATTGGTACAGCTGCGTCAGATGCCAGATGTGGGAATCGTGGTAGCTCCCAGGGCAGCCAGCACACACATTCATTATTATGCCCTGGACATCACACATGACCTGGCAGTTGATGGAGGGGAATCCCTTGCGGTTCATGTAGGCTCTACCCCGCTCACCGGCTGGTGCTTTGATGCGTATGTGCGTGCATTCTATTGCACCCAATACCTCAGGGTATCCCGCTATTTGCTGGAAGAGACGCATATTGCTGGCCACGACCTCACGGGCATTGGGGAAATATACATGATCACCGACATGTGCTGACATGGCATCCAGGAACTGTTGCAGTACCCTGGAGGCTGATGCCTGTGATATCCCCATCATATCACCAGTTGGTCTCTGGAAGGTACCTGTTGCTAGTATTCTTAGGCCAACACATACCTTGGTTTTCACTGGGATGGGTTCCCCTCTGTTGGTTCTGTGTGTGAGGCGTGGCCTGCACAGCTCAACAATTTGCTGCAGAAGGTCTCTGTCCACTCTGTAGCACTCTACTATCTCCAGCTCATGTAACCCATGGTAGGTGACCCTGGGCCTGTATACTCTTCTCCTTCTCCTCACTCTGGGTTGTCTGTCAGCATCTGCATTGTCACCACCCTCAGCAATTCGCCTATGCCTGATTATAACAGCTAAGGCAGCCCCTAGCATTTCTGCTCTGAGTTCAGCTTTTTTCAGTTTTCAATTCTGATAGCTTACTTTCTTGCAGTATCTCTTGTGACAAACACCCTGCACTGCTCTTTGCAGTGTTTTAAGTGCTGGGTTGGGCTTCTAGTCTGCCTTTGTAATTGCCTGCTTCCAATTGTTTCCACCAATTAACTCCAGTAGTATCCTGTAGCAGTTTCCCTGTATTCTGGTTGTTTCCTTTTTCCTCTCTGTTTCCTGAAGGGGAGCAATGTGCACACCAGCTTAAGCACACTCACTGTTACTTAAACGCGCGCACACATCCCTACACGGTGTTAAACGCATGCACACATCCTTACACGGTGTGAACTTGGCTGATTCATGTTAAAACGCGCGCACACAGCCTTCCACACGTGCACGCCCGCGCAAACCGTTGTAAATGGTTTGCAACACGCTCCCACATGTTGAACCTGCCTTACACGCGCGCACACACGCACATGCACGTATATCAAGAAAGTTGGAGTGTAGGGATAGTGTGCACCCTCTATTTCTTGAATTGCTAGTGTTCTGTTGGGACACACCTCTCTCCTTGATGTCTGTCTGTCATCTGTCACCTTACATTGCCCTCCAATCTGATACATTTATTTCTATCCTTCCCCCCCGTGATGTCACCTACCTCTTACTCTGTTCCTCCCCTTTCTATAACTCTTACACTACTCAGACAGTGCTCATTACCTATGTGGCAGTGTGATTCAGTATTGTAACCCTCATTTACATAGGATTGCCTAGTAATGCTTAGTTACATATCTTACAAGGAGCTTCCCCCCCTTGACAACCACTAAACGGAGGCCATATTGTTTTTGGTCTGCAAGTCCCTCCATTGACAGTCCATGTAATACATAAATCCCACAATTGTGGGCTTATAAGCTTCGGTTTTCAGTTTTAGGTAGCGCACCCCATTTGCGCGGGTGTGCACTGCAGTTACACATCATAATCCCACGAAAAAAAAAAGTTGTTTAAAATATTTTTGCAACACTTTTTCATGCCAATGGCCACATATTTGGCCATTGGCATGCTTAATGACACATATGCACCCTTTATTTGGAGCTGACATAGCTCCGTTTTCATTTTTGCAGAAATGTACTCAGTTGTCAGCTGAGTACATTTCTGCAGCTAACACGTCCGTTACACGGACTGGTCTGGGCTTCTTGGATTGCTCAAATACCTCATTTGCATATCTTTGAGCTGCAAATGAGGTATTGAGCATTTCCACGCCCAGTCCATGTAAGAGACGTGTTAGCTGTCTCTTACACGGAGGTTTGGGCTGTTCCTGAATCGGGAGGCTTACACGGAGGCTTACACTACTCTTAAACTCCGTGTAAGCCTTCCTGAATCTGGCCCATTATTTGTTTCTTATTTTTATACCTTTGATTTTTTTCATCTGCTAGATTTTTCCAAGGTTTACATAGCAATGTGTTAGAATTACATTTCTATACCATACATTCCTATCTTCTTCTATATCAACAATTTTTATTTTCCACAAAAAATATTATTTTCTTGGTAACATTTTATTTCTTCATTTATACACTATTTTTTCTCTTTTACTCTTTTTTTACCCTACACCCAAATTTATCATACTTATATTTATAATAAATATCAGTTTTACTACTAATCTCTCATATTTTTCATTTATCCACTTTAACACTTTGTACAAATATAATGAAGCTGCATATACCACTGGGTTAATTAACCTAAGCCTCTTTCTTCTTTGTTTACATACAAAACTCTTCTTTTTATGGATTTCTTCCTAGAAACCAATATAAATGAAATAATTATCTGCAATAATCCCTTTTCAAATACTGTTGACAGCATAAATACACTTGTTAAGTATACTATTTCTCCCATCACGACAGAAGTTATCAAATAAGATTTTTTTTCTGAAAGATAATTTATGTTTCAGAAAAGACAGGTTTGTTTTATTTCTTCTATTGTTTTCCCCCATTGAATTATACTTATATCTTTATTCCTGAATGTTATGCCTAACACAGAAATTTAATTCATTGTAAAATATATACCCCTGGTATTTACTACATCTTCTAAACATTTACTTTTCTCTTTATTTAAAGCCATCCCTATCATCTCTAGATACTGATTTGTGCAAATTATTTCTTTTATCCATTTTTTTACAATTATTATAATGTCATCTGCACACGTTAACAGAATTGGAATTCTTAACCCCTCAGATGTTACATACCCCACCTACTTCATATTGTAATTTATTTCACATACTATCACATTCATAACTAAAGAAAAAAGTATACAGCTCATTGGATATCTCTGTCTCACACCACTCTTCGTCCGTACTTCTCAGCTTAACCAACCATTTGCAAGTACTTTTACTTTATTATTACTATATGCTGGCATACATAATTTCCTAACTTTCTCACTTATAGTCTTTCATCATTACCCATAATATTTCATGTCCAGTTGTGTCAAATGCCTTATTGAGATCTCCTATCACAATTTTTGCTTCTTCTTCTCTGCTCATATCATTCACAATTTCTCTATCATTAATCATTCTTGACAACCCTTACCCTTTGTACTATATTTGCTATCTTCAATAATATTTTCCATTTTAGTTTCACATCTCTTTTGTATTATTTTCATAAAGATTTTATAATCATTATTCAATACTATCAGTCTCCAGTTTTTAATTGTCTTCTGCCTTCCTTCTAATATATGAATTTAAGTATTCCACTACATACTTTTTTATACATAAAATCATCATTTAACCATTCGTTAAAAATCTTTAAAAATATATATTGTTTGCCAATCCCTTAACTTTTTTATACATTTATTACTGTATTCTATCTGGGCCTGCAGTCAAATCTATATTTACTTGCCCTAATACTTTATCCAGCACATTTAAGGAAATCTCTTTTCCCAACTCTTTATTCTCTTTTTCTGTTCACTTTTTACTTTCCCTGTTTTTTTCACTAAATTATTTTTTCTTTGAACGTTTATTGCATATATTGTACTACACGTTTCACAATCTTTTCCTGTGCTCTTTCTATTTCTCTTTTTACATTTATATTTCTCTCATTACACTACCATCTTCATGTACTAATCTGCTTAAGCAACTCTTATACATTTCTTTTTTCTTGTAAGAAACAGCTTAGCTTATATAACAGTTCTTGTATTTTTCTTGATTTGCTTCATATAATTCTTCTTCTTTGACAAAGTACTTTCTATTGTTATGTTCCAAAACTTCCAAAATTATATTTTCTTTTATATTTTTCTCTCTCTCTACTTTCCCCATATCATACTGCCACTGCAAAAAAACATTTTTAATATTTCCTTAAATGTCATCCACCATTCAAACCAGTTTAATAAAATGTTCTCATAGTTTGATCGAAAGTTTATTTGTTTGTTTGTTTAATTTAACTGTTGAGGCTGCCCACTAAAGTGTGCTAGCCTGTGTAACTGATTTATCACTGTTTCTGCATTTTCTGTGTGTTTCTATAAAAAAAACAAAAAAATAATCCTTGTTTTCTCCCCTCTCCTCGACTAGTTTAGACCAGTTTACAGGCATTGCTGTATTCTGGGCTGTGGTGTAGTTCCTGTGTTGTTCATTACCTTACTTGGATAGAAGAAAGTTTCTTCGCTCACCAGTGGGAATGGGGAGCCTTGAGCAGCCTACCTGTCCCTGTAGGAAGTGACCTCAGCACAAGAGCTGTAGTAATTGGTTGTTTTGGACCATTTCTAGCTCTTTTGTAGTTCCCTGTTTAAAATCCGCATCTGGGCATTTTTTTCTGGCTATACTGCTCAGACAAGCTCCTCGTGGTCCTGCAGAGTGATCCTAGCTACAGAGAACTCAGAAAAGTGACTACTTTCTGGATTTAAGTATCTTTGCTGTTTTTTTACTTGGAATAGCTTCTGTAGCTTACCCTGAGCAAGCTTAAACTGTTTTTTTAGCTGTTTGCTGCATTATTTTAAAATCTGCACTTAAAGTTACTTTTTTGTCAAATTTGATCGAAAGTTTGTTTGTTTGTTTGTTTGTTTAATTTAACTATTGAGGCTACCCACTAAAGTGTGCTAGCCCGTGTAACTGGTTTATCACTGTTTCTGCATTTTCTGTGTGTTTCTATCAAAAAAAAAAAAAATCCTTGTTTTTCCGCCTCTCCTCGACTAGTTTAGACCAGTTTACAGGCATTGCTGTATTCTGGGCTGTGGTGTAGTTCCTGTGTTGTCCATTACCTTACTTGGATAGAAGGAAGTTTCTTTGCTCACCAGTGGGAGTGGGGAGCCTTGAGCAGCCTACCTGTCCCTGTAGGAAGTGACTTCAGCACAAGAGCTGTAGTAATTGGTTGTTTTGGACCATTTCTAGCTCTTTTGTAGTTCCCTGTTTAAAATCCGCGTCTGCACAACTTTGCGCGGTTGTGCGTAGCGCCGGTTAAACAAGGTTAAACTTCTTCTGGCTCCGCCAAGTCTGCTCTTCAAATTTTCCCTTAAGGAAGCTCTACTCTTAGTATAATCAGACTACTCGCTATATTATAAGCCTAGCACTTGTTCTCAAAACTTCTCTATTAAGTAAGCACTCTCGTACTAAGTAAGCACTACATCCACCTACCACCCCTGTGAATATCCACTTCCCTTAAAGGCACAGCACTCCTTTATACTGTTCTAGCATGTCGAGTGGTAGAGTACTGGTGTCCTCTCCAGTTCAGCTGGTTAATCTGGGTATCTTGAGACAATGCTACAATTGTCTCATGTACACAGACAACTCTCTCCTCCTCCCAACAAACACAAATACATGTGAGAGATGCAACTATATAGCCAAACTGGAGGCTGAACTCTCTCAATTCAGGGCTGGCATGACCAGACAGGAGGAGATGGTAACCACACACACAGCAAACCCAGTCCCACATAGACCTACCAAAACTGCAAACCAAACACATAAAAACACAAAGACATACTCAGAGGCTCTAATAAAAAACTTACCAAAACAACAGAGGCTCCCAAAGCAGACATCCAAAAATCCACCACCTCAAATCAAAACACATGCAACACATACTTCAATAAATCAGTGTGTCAACCAATCACAGCCCTTAAGGCCAAACACCATGCCTGATACACTAGTAATAGGTGACTCTATAGTCAGACACAGTGATGTCCCGCTTACCAGGCTGAACAAGGAGAGGGTGACTGTGAGCTGCCTATCGGGAGCTAGGATCCGCCACATAACACATGCACTCAGGTCACTCCAAAGCAAGTACAAATATGACTCCGTCATTGTCCATGCTGGCGTGAATGACCTGAGACGTACCTCCCTGGACTACATGAAAAGAGACATAAAGGAGCGCTCTGATTATGTAGCCCAGGCTGGTATGACCCTGACCCTGAGCAGCATCTTGCCCTCACCAAGAATGATGCCACAATACAAAGACAAGATGATCAGCTTTAATAATTGGCTCAAGTACTGGTGTCATTCTAAGGGGCTCCAATGTCTGTCTGCCTGGGATGACATGTTGGACAAGCCACGCTGCTTCGCAAGGGATGGCTTGCACCTGTCACCACTGGGCTTCCGGATATTGGCCAAGGCTCTTGCCACCCCCATAGTGACTTTTTTAGGCAAGGTTCAAAAGACAAACCCACCTCCTTAGAAAACAAAAATGAAAAAAAAAATAAGGGTAATGCTGCTCAACGCCAGAAGTCTAAATCTCAAGATGCAGGCACTCGATGCACTCCTCAGTATGGAGAACATCGACGTCTGTGCAGTAACTCAAACCTGGTTCAAGGCTCCTGAGAGCATCCCAGTGCTACCAGGCTATACCTCGTATCATGCTTTTCGGCCCCAAAACCCGGGCCGAACCACAAAGGGAGGGGGAGTGTCCATATTCATCAAGGACACCCACACCTCCAGGTTAGTAGCAACACATGAAGCATCAGAGACCATACAGGTGCAACTAACCATAGGCAAAACTGCTATACAACTGGTAGCATGTTACAGACCACCCTCCCAATCTCAGGAACCCCACTCCGCCTTCCTGAAGACATGTGAGGATATGAATGTATCACAAAATACCATCATACTGGGAGACTTCAACTACCCAAACATAGATTGGGTACATTATTCTAGCCCTAACACCATAGCCCAAAGGTTCCTGGAATTCATAAATTCAAATGCACTGGAACAACTAGTCACCTCTCCCACTAGGGGAGATAATATACTAGACCTGATCATCACAAACATGGGGACAAAATGCTCCACACCAGAGGTATACCCCTCACTAGTGAGATCTGACCACAAACTAATCACCCTGGATATACATATCCCACATCCACCCCCAGCACAAAAGACCACAGTGAAAAACTTCTCAAAAGCAGACTTCACTCTTCTTAAGACTGAGATGGTATCCTTTAAGCCCACTGGGCCAGTGGATACCACATCCCACAATGCCGAATCCTTCACAAATGCTTTCTATGGATATCTCCAAGAATGCATGGATCATGCAATCCCAAATAAATCCAAGTCCCTCTCCACCAAAGGCAAGCGTCCTGTCTGGTGGACCTCAGCCATTAACAAATTGTATAACAAAAGAAGGAAGCTACTGCACGACAGAGCAAAATCCCATAAAGGGAAGACATCTCTGATCAACATTAGCAGAAAACTACGTTCTCTCATAAAAACATCCAAGGCCAACTTTGAGAGAAAAATCACTAAGGACACTAAAGATAACCACAAAACCTTCTTCAGCTATGTTAGAAACCTGGGCGGAAACCCTCAGATATGCTCAGAGTTAGTTCACAACAACAAAAAATACACTGAACCCACAGATATTGCCAACATTCTGGCTGATAGGTTCAGTGCAAATTTCTCCCCTCCCTCACCCCCAAAAGAAGAAATACTTATCCCAGCTGAATGTAATCTCCCTGTCATTTCAGATATCCAAGTGAGAACCGCCCTCAACAAAGCTAAAAACACAGCATCAATGGGACCTGACGGTATCCCGGGTTGCATGCTACGTGAACTCCAAGAGGAGCTAAACCCGCACATAAAAATGCTATTTAACCTTAGCCTTACTACAGGATATGTACCTGAACACTGGCGTACAGCAACAGTGGTCCCACTCCACAAGGGGGGTACCTCTACAGACCCTGGGAACTACCACCCCATAAGCTTAACCAGCCTGGTCTGCAAAGTTATGGAAAGAATCATTATGGAACTCATAAACAGAGACATTGGGGACCTACAGACACTTGACCCCACCCAGTTCAGCTTTGTAAAGGGCAGATCCTGCCTTTTGAACCTGGTTGACTTTTTCGAAACAGTCACTAGAGCCATTGATGAGGGCAAAGCAGTCCATACAGCCTACCTGGACTTGGCTAAGGCCTTCGACACAATACCCCACTCAGGCATCATAGATAAGCTCACCAGCTTAAACGTAAACCCTTATGTCACTAGATGGGTTACAAACTGGCTAAAGGACAGAACCCATAATTTTAAAATCACTGGAGCAATGTCAGACTCAAAGCCAGTCACAAGTGGTGACCCACAGGGATCTGTCCTGGGACCACTCTTATTCGGCATTTATTTCTCAGATGTTAAAGCAAACATGGGAGGGTTGTGGCTGACAAAGTTCGCAGATGACTGCAAACTAGGCGCCATAGTCGATACACCAGCGGACACATACATCCTACAAAAAGGCCTCACAGAAATGGACAACTGGTGCCGGAGTCACGGCCTTAAACTAAATGCCAAAAAATGTATAGTCATCCCCTTTGGGAAAAACAAAGTACCTACAAATTATCACATAGACAGCAACCCACTGAGTACGGAAAAAGTAATCAGAGACCTAGGGACCCAAGTCGACAGCGACCTCTCATTTGACACCCATGTTGCCAAAGTGGTTAGAAAAACATTCTACCTTGCACACCTCATCATGAAGGGATTCACATCCAGATCCAAGGATGTCATTGTACCCCTATACTCCTCCCTCATCAGACCCATGATTGAGTACAATGTCCCATTTGGTATGTACCTCACCCGGCATTTGCAACAGCTGGAGAGACCACTAAAGTACCTCACCAAGAGGCTCAAGGGTCTCCAACATATGTCTTATTCTGCCAGACTAAAGAAACTCCAGCTCTATTCAGTAGCATACCACCTGCTCAGAGGTTATCTCTGCCTGATGTACAAGGCCATGTCCAATCAGGATCTGATGGACATGCTCCATCTCAAAAAATCCAATTCTATCAGGACCACCAGAGCTAAAGACTTAAACCTCAGCACAAGTATGAATAGGACATGCTGGAGGGATAGATTCATAACCCAGAGGCTTCCCATGCTTTGGAACAAGATCCCAGTTCATGTTAGGCAGAGCCCCTCACTGACTCTCTTCAAGAGAAATCTTGATGAGTGGATGGGAGATCGTAAGTTTACCCCAGGGGTCACATCTGTGTCACTGCTAGACAGGGGCACAGTAAACTAATTCTATTATATAAGGGGGCTTTCATTGTGTCACTACTAGACAGAGGCACAGTATTCTAAATCTATTCTGTGCATTTCTGTGCATTTTTGTACCATTTCATGGGGTGGCGAAAGCCACATCACTATGGCTAGGCTTACAAATGCCCCAGGGCAGATAGCCTAGTACGAAATTATGAAACTATGAAACTATAATATGATCTTACTATAGCAGTATTACTAATCTCTTTCCTGTGCCATTCTATGCTTTCTCATTTATCCTTTTTATTCCTTTGTCTGCTTTTTGTATTCCTTGTTTTCATTTATCTCTACCCATATTGCAAGATGACCAGAAAACCATCTTTCAACTACCTCCCATTCTACTATAACTAAACCTTCTGATACAATAAAATACTCTATTTTAGTTCTACAGTCCTGTTTTATAAGTTCATGAATTTTTGTCTCAAAGTTTTAACCTACCACATCTTATAACTTCTAAAATTTTTCTTATATCATTTCCTTTCCTTTTATGCTTGCCTCTTAAATCACAATCAAAATCTCCTGTTATTATACTATTTTTATTTATCACTCATGGTGTAAAATCTGATGAAATAAGATTTCCATTTCTTTACAATTAATATAATCATATAATGTTATAATTCTATATACTTGTTTCCATTTTAAATGTACAATGGTTAAGCTTCCCATTTTTTGCTAAAGTTACATCTAATATCTTTTATTGTATTTTTACAGAATATGGCTATTCCAGAACATCTCTCATTTTCCAGGTTCCACATTATCTTTCCTCCCCATACTTTATGCGTTTGTAATCTTTCATTTGTTAACAATCTTGTGTCTTCTAATATAATTACATCTACATCACATGTATTACACCACTCTAAAATTCCTATTCCTCTTACTATATTCTTAATACTATTCACATTTACAGAAAGCACTCCAAAATTGTAATGTTCCCTTAGATTCATTGTATCGTAAGTGCATAGCTAATTAATAGGCTGCTTTCTTAATACACAATTCTACACCTAATTTCGTTCTCAGAGGTGAGAATCAAACACTATATCATGTCTATGTGTGTCAAACATCTTAACCACTACATCAAGACCCAATCTTTAGCTGTATATGCTCATCCATTTCTTTTTTTTTCTTTTGTACTTATCTCTTTAAAATTTCTTCTTCTGTCTTTTAACCTTTTACCAACAAAATTATTTATTTTCTTTTTACTAACATACAATTTATGTCTTCTTCATCACTTATTTCAAAACCTTCATCTATGTACTCTTTATTATTTTTCTCATTTATTTTTTCTATTTTTACTACTTCTAAAATGTGTTTTTTGTTCATTTTCTTGTCTTTTTCTTTTTCCTTATTTTATCTTCATTTTTGCAATCCATCCCTAAAATATCCAATTTTGTTACATTTATAACATTTCAGTTCACATTTTTGCATCATGTCCCATTTCTCTACAAATATAACATTTTCTTTTAGCACAGTTAATTGTCAAATATCCTTCTTTTCCACAAAACACATTTTTCTGCAGTATTTTACAACACTCCTTTTCCCCTCCACATTTATTATGCTTGGTATAAGTATATATTTTTTCTTTCTATTTTTAACACAATATTACAGTGCAACCACCATTTCATAAATCTCTTTTGTCATAAACTTTTTCAATGTCCAGTACTTCTTTGCATAAACTTTCAAATGTCCTTTCAAAGTCTCTCCCCAGGATTCACGAAGCTCAGTGCAAGAATAAGACTATTCTTGCATGGAGTGGTCCTTGTCCATTTAGAATAGCAGTGCATCTTGCATATGCATGAAGGTGCACTTCTATTCAATCTAAATGGAAAAAACCAGGAATGAGCGTAGAGGGGATGTGTCAGCAGTGCCTGCACATGTAACACGCTCCCTTCACTCAGAAAGTGCTGTACAACACTTTGTGACACAGATGAGTGTCAAGTTATATAATATTAGAGCCTGGCTCTAATATTATATAGTAAACGAGTGTCTGCAAACAGTGAAATGTAAGTAGCTAATACTGAAAAACAAAACAAAACAAAACACAAGCACCTAGAGGGCAGCAGTCTTCAAGTGCACACCCCAAATGTATCCACTCTTGCCCTACATGCATGGAAGCAGTATGGCATGATGAAAACAATAAAACATTTTAAACGTTGTTTTTTTCATCAAATAAATCAAAAATTTAAGCGTGCCACTATGCTTAGCCTGGCTGAAATCCTGAAAATGATAGACAAGTGCTACTGTGATAGAAAATGCCATTAAGCTGCTGTAGCATAGTGATACTGCCATGGTGTAGCATGTTGAACTTGTTCAGTTCAAAGCTCCCTCTGCCAAATTATTTAATAAACTTTTAAGGAATATGAATAACAGATGTCAATCATATGGCTCACGTATAGCACAGTAGGGGTGGGAATATGAAAAATATAAATGTAAAAAATAATTTATAAATTTAATGAAAAAAAAAATAGATTTAAGCAATGCTTTGCTAGTATAAGCATAGCTTACCGGCTTTCAGCTGTGCTTACCTGGTTTAAGCATTGCTATATGGGTTTGTGCAGAGCTAAGCATAGTTCAGCATATTAAAACCAGCTAATCAAGAAAAAGTGCAGGAAAACTGCCCTATTTAAACCACACAGGCAGGAATATAGCCATAACCATTTGGGATTGCTCACAGCAGGACCAAATGTCTGGTGTCGGTAAATGTGTTTGCTTCTGAGCGCAATGGTGGGACATCCAGGAGTCCAGGGTCATGGTTGGGCTCCTAGTAAAAAAACATGACAGCAGGCTGCTGCAGGGCCAGTACCAGGGCTTGCAGTACAAAGCAGAGGCCTGGAACCAGCTTGCACACAATCTTACCAGTGCCACTGGCATACCCTAGACTGTTGAGCAGGTATGTCACCACCATAATGACCTGAATAGGAGGAGGGTGTACTCTAGGACCAGTGGATTCAAGAAGCCTGAGTGCAGTATGCCCCACCTGTCTGTAAGTATGCAGTCTTATGTATCTCTAAGTATGGAAAATGTTCAACTTGTGACTGTGCAGATATAATTAATGTGTGATGTCTCCCCATACAGCTGCTGTGGAGAGGTCCCATAATGTTGAGGCTCATGCCCAGCGTCTGGTCCAGCTGCATCGGCAGTATGGTGAGTACAGAATACCCCCTACTATTAGCAGTAAGAAATCAAAATTATAGTAACGGTAGTACTGCCTATATGTATAATTGTGCTGTAAAAGTCAGGAATAAATGCCTGTGTCAGGCTGCCAGTGTTACAATGGAATATTCCCAGCTACTGTGTAATACAGATGTCAGCAGCAAACAAGGCACAATATGCAGGAGAAGAATATTAGAATATGTTTGAGTGTGTTTGAGTGAATCTGCCAAGAAAGTGTCATGTCAGGGCTACTGTAACAGTTAGAAATGAAAAGCATTCCCCTGTGCAGATCATGCAGGAATAGTAATTGTGGATTTCTGAGTTGTACACATATATGTATGTCAAAACTAATAAAGGTGATCCCAAGCACTGGTGTGTGTCATCTCACTTGTACCTGAAAAACAGAAATGTGTATGTCCTGCAGAATGCATTAACTGAGGTGAATTGAGTTAGCACTGCTTGTCTGCATACTTTAGAATGGGCATGTCAAATAACTGAAAAAAAGCAGCAGTACACATTTCCATCAGAATGTGTTTTACTTTTTTGTCTGCCAGCAGTGTCTTGTGTTAACCTTTCAATTTCAGCTGTGTGTAGCTCTGAATGTACTGAAAAATGTATAAGGCTAACAGGTGCAGACTTAAAACCTACACTGTGTACTCATAAATCTAAATTGCAGTATGTAGTTGTAAAACAGTCAAATGTGCAATCCAGCTAATGTGCACATTTCACAAACAGTGACACCAATGTTTGTTGTGTATGCATAATTTGTACTGAAAATGGGAAACAAATAATGCAACATGTCATAATAAAAGTACTGTGTACAAAAATATGTACTAGATAGAAATGTCACAAACAACACATAGCATCTCCCTAGTAGCTCAGTCTGATAAGGACTAGGCCTGTAGTTCAATTCTGCACACACACCATGGTTCAAATCCAGAGCAGAGTGCATTAATTCCTGACTGTTTCTGGTTGGAGAGTTAGTGCTTGTGCTTAATATTCCTGATTGTTCTGGTTATTATTCAAGGCATCTACCAGGAAAAGGCTATAAATATCCTAAAGACCCTTGCATTATCTGGGACAATACTGTCAATCATCAAACAGCCTGTGGCCTGCTTCTCATCTTGGGATTGGTGCTAACATTTTGCTTCTGGTAAGAGAAGAAGCAAAGGAGCATTATATCCCAGCAGAGTGAAGCTGTGGTGAGACCAGCACTAGTAGTTGCCAAGCAGTAGCCATTCATGCAACTACCCTATTTTCATCAGTATTTTCAAGCTAATTATTTGTTTTCAGTTAAGTGCTGCTTGATTTCTTTCTAACCAGAATATCTGCCTAAATACTTCATTCTTCAATTTTCAGGGTCTATATATTAGTTCCCCTCAAGTGTTTGGCCATGCCCCATACAGACTCAGACACCTTGAGTGACATTCTTCCTGCAAAAGCACAAATGAAATTTCTCCAATACCTAGTTGCACACAGGACAACTAGTTTGCAGTGACAAGCACTGTCCTTAGAGCTGCAAACCAAATACTCCTTACATTGCTTTATATTCTCACTCCAGCTATCTAAACAATAAAAAAGGGTCTGTTACATTGGATATTAAGTTTCTCACTATCTCTGTTACCAGCTTGGTGGACATAGGCATCTTGAAGCAGTGTAGAAATTGCCTCATGTTTACTGACAACCAGTTAAGTTTCAAACAAACCGATATGGTATGTGAGAGATTAATTTACATAATGTCACTGGAGGCAAAGTTCTCATATAAGTACTCCTAATGTCAATAAGA
>NC_056743.1:1640345174-1640474761 GCF_019279795.1 Protopterus annectens | reverse complement strand
CAATTGCCACATGACTCACCTATACCACAACTGGACCATAGAGGTGATTCACAGGTTACCTTTGCACATGCTACCATAGCAGTGTGATTGCCATGGTGATTACCAACACATAGGGCCAATGGGGAACAATATACTGAAGGTGAGTATGTGTGGGTGTACTGCTACTGATTTCATAGTGCTGGCATTTATGACTGCACACGTGGGTAAATGCCAGGTAAGTCATATGCAATGTGTCACAGGCAACGTACATGCGAACAGGACAGACAGTGATGTTCTGTCAAGTGAGACATTGACATATGTATAGTTCGCTATGCAGATGTCACTAGGAATCCACAGAAGCTGTGTAAATCTGCATTGCAGGTGGAATCAGTGTTCCAGGGAACCTCAAGCAAACATGGATGCAAACAAAGCTTCAGTAAGCAGGGCTGGAGGTAGTCTATTGTACAACAAAGAAGGGGTACCACTTCCAGTAGGTAAAAGTGCAAATATGCAGGCACTATAAACATGTACCCAGGAATGCACAGCTCAGATGTCCATGGTAAAACTGATATTATTTAATATTTAATTTAATTTAAATTAAATTGGTACTGCACATATATCAACATGCGCAAACATCCACATTGCATAGTCGTTGTGGGCAACATGCCACCATTAGTGTGCATGTCCATCATTGCGTATCACTACTTGCATTACCTTCTCCCCTGTGCTGCCTATGTATGTGGCTAACTGTTGACATCCTTACCACCGGTATGCAATAATGTGCAGCTGTTACACTATGGTACTTACTATGGGTGTAGATAACAATTCAGGACAGTCATACAGTTACTGCATCAGGCATGCTGGGATATACACACAATCATATCAGCACACTGTACTGTTACCAACATGATACTAGTAATACACTTCTATGTAGTCACCCTGTGCATCAGCAACATGTTAACCTGTTCCTGCACTGATGATGGAGATTGCAGGAGGTGGCACAGTTTCATCATATGCACAGGGTGTGAACTAGGTATGCCTGAGTCTGCCACTGATACCACCAATTGACATGTATGTGTATGTGTGTTGGTGAGGGACAGCAGTACAGGGTGGGGCACTGTTGGTGCAGTGTGTGCATGTATATGGGAGCCCTAGGTGTTAACATTATGCATGTGTGTATGCATGCACACAGTTCCACCTCATGGCTGCCATATACTGGAGTGTGTGGACAGCCACAGACTGCACCTGGCAAGTCATACAGATCAGTGTCTGTGGCCACGGACATGGTACCTGTGCCTGGCAGGGGTGCTACGGACCGTATCCAGTACTAAGCCAGACTGGGTACTGTCATCAGAAGCGGGTGTTCATTGACTGGACACAGGTCCCTGTTGGGACTGTCCAGAGCCATGTGCATGGTCTCCTGGGGCGGTCTGCTGACAGCACAGACCCAGCATTGCTGGGGCTGCTGCTGGCACTATGGGGGCATCCGCGTGCCTGTTGTTGTCCGCTCCGACTGCCAGCTGCTGCTATTGCTGGCATACGGCCACGTCGATGCCACAACCGTCCACCATTGCCCTGGCTCATGGACATGTAGTTGTGGAACTGCTGTAATATGTCCCCACAATGTCTGTCTATGACATCGGTGAAATTACGGATAGCATGCGCAATGTCACGCATACTGTCAGTCATGGATGTGCGACATGCTCTCAGCTCCCTCAGACCCTGTCTGGTGTACCTTTCCATATGTGTCTGTACCTGCATGACAGCCCGAAACATAGCTGAGGTTGACAGACCTCTTTGGGCATGTGTGCCAGAGGCAGTACGCCCATGGTTGCTCCCAAGAGAACCCATGGACAACTGTCTGTGTGGTACCATCTCAGGACCCTGCCCATGGCTGCTGTGTGGGGAAGCATGTGCCACAGATACCACATTACCCTGGTCAATGCCCACTGTATCCTGTACATCACCTAGGGACATTGGTGACATAGGATGTACTGGCAGGATGACTGTGCGCAATGATGGGGTTGACAGCTGTGTACTGTCAATTGGCTGACCAATGACGGACCCTAACACACCTTCCTGTGCCATTACACAGATATCATCATTATCAGTACCTGTGGCACCAGATTCAGGTTCCCTGCTGCAGGATACCAGAGCTGCACCAGAACCTGTGGGAGGAAGACAGGAAACACAGATTACAATGTCTACACAATGTTGCCAGTGATGCACACATGCACACGTGGACACATGCATACATGCACACATGCACACATGCACATATGCACATGTGCACATGTGCACACGTGGACACGTGCACACGTGGACACATGCACACCCCACAGTATACACACAGAGCACTACTGAGGTACACTATTATTACTAGCACTATCAGGACTATTATAGGTATTGTTAAAACACACTCAACAGCATGGCTGGGCTGCCTTGCTGTAACACTGGAGGGACCTGCAGAAATGAGGGGATTAGTGTCAGTGGGCACAACTGTGCCATTGATACTGCGTATGATACAGTTCAGTAGTACAACAGTTGCCTTTCACATGTCAGCTGCTGATATTGGCAATATCACACCTGCACAATTACATACTATGTTGACAGCTACATACCAAGGACACACCTTACACATGCATAAACTAACAGTGTACAGAACAGTCAAGTGTACATATGGCATATTACCTGCACGCTCCATGTCGTGTTGCTGTGTGGCTCCAGCCTCCATCATAATGCAGGTGTGTTGCTGCTGATGTTCCTGGGCTGGAGCCACAACACTTAGGAGTATCCCCTCCAGTCTGGTGAGGGGGGGATGTGTGGCCACCCCACCTCCTGTGGCGACCTGTTGCCTGTGGATATCCGACGCATGCTGACGGACATTTCTGATTAAATCACTGCAGTGATGTTGTACCTGCTCATATGTCCTATTATACGTGCCAATGTCATTTACCCTACGGACAAGGTCTTGCCACAGTGCAGCCCTCTCCTGCTGATTCTGGTTTGTGCGGGAAAACAGTATGTCATAAACCCGCACCAGGCTCTGGTGTATCTCTTCATCTTCTGCAGCAGAGTAGGCAGGATTTCGCTGACGCGCCATGTCCCTGAAAGAGAACACAAACAAGATATCAGCAAACTATGTCAGCAAAATATGGCACGCATACTATACATGATACTCAACTGTAGTGATATACTACTACTCCCATATGTAGCACGTGTGTGTCTCTTGGTGGATACACATGTACATGGCTAGATATCAGTGCTCAGCTGACACCTGTGCAACAATACCTGCCACATTCCATACAACATAGTACCAAGCCCCATCAGTCAGCACACTGAGACAGGTCCAATGCACCACCTCACTCTGGGGGTTCATAACAAGGTACTGTATGTGGAACGTCATCCACTAGTGTGATCTGGACACAAAATAATTTGCCTGGATATACATATCCCATCACCACCACCAGCACAGTAGACTACTTTGAAATATATGTGAATAGACAGATTTTCACTTGTTAGGACTGAGATGGTATCCATGCAGCCCACTGGACCAGTGGAAGCCACAACCCACAATGCTGACCCCTTTGCAAATGCTTCCCACGGACATCCCCAAGAATGCATGGAACATGCACACACAATTTTAACCCAGACCCGATGCACTAAGATTAATTCATCCTGTCTGGTGGACCCCAGCCAAAGACAAATTGTATAATGATAGAAGGAGGCTACTGCAGGACAGAGCAGAATCACATAAAGGGAAGGCATCTGTGATCAGCACTAGTAATAAGCTAAGTTCGCTCATAACAACATCCAAGGCCAACTCTGAGAGAGAAATGGCCAAGGACACTAAAGATAACCAGAAGGCCTTCTTCAGGTTTGTTAGAAACATGGACCAAAAGCCTCAGATATGCTCAGAGTTAGTACACAACTACATAAAATTCACTGAACCCACAGATATTGGCAACATTCTGGCAGACAGGTTCAGTGCAAATAGCTCCCCTCCCTCATCCCCAAAAGAAGAAGAAATACTTATCACAGCTGAATGTAACCTCCCTGTCATCTCAGATGTCCATGTGAGGGTCACTCAGCAAAGCAGAACACACAGCATCAATGTGACCTGATGGTATCCCTGGATGTGTGCTACGTGAACTCCAAGAGGAGCTACAACCGCATATAAAACTGATATTTAACCTTAGCCTTACTACGGGATATGTACTTGAACCCTGGCGTACAGCAACAGTGGTCCCACTCCACAAAGGAGGCACCTCTACTGACCCTGGGAACTACTGCCCCATAAGCTTAACCAGCCTGGTCTGCAAAGCTATGGAAAGATTCATTATGGAACTCATATACAGCGATATTGGGGACTTACAGACACTTGATCCCACCCAGTTTGGCTTTGTGAAGGTCTGATCCTGCCTTTTGAACCTGGTTGACTTTTTCAAAACAGTCACTACAGCCATTGATGAGGGCAAAGCAGTCCATACAGCCTACCTGGACTTGACTGAGGCCTTCAACACAATACTCCACTCAGGCATCATAGACAAGCTCATCAGCTTAAATGTTAATACATATGTCACATGATGGGTTGCAAACTGGTTGAACAACTGAATCCATAAAGTCAATATTGCGGGAGCCATGTCAGACTCAAAGCCATTCACAAGTGGTATCCCACAGGGCTCTGTCCTAGGACCCCTCTTGTTTGGCATTTACTTCTCAGCTGTGAAAGCAAACATGGGTGGTTTGTGGATGACAAAGTTCCCAGATGACTGCAAACTAGGCACCATAGTCGATACACCAGCTGACACACACATCCTACAGACAGGCCTCACTGAAACGGACAACTGGTGCCAGAATCATGGCCTAACACTGAATGGCATGAAATGTATAGTCATCCCCTTTGGGTAAAACAACGTACACACAATGTATCACATAGACATACATATAGATACAGACCAATAACACATATGGAGGGTTCACAGTATGTAGACTATTAAATTGTTACTTTACATTACCTGTGTTTGTCACAGCTGGTTGCGTTACCTTTAGTATAGGTTCCTGCTGCTGCTAGCCCAGCTTGATACTGTCACTGATGACAGCTTCAACTTAGTTTTTCTTAAGTGTATTTTTTGTTTGTGTTTTTATTTCCTTTTTTCTTTCTTTCTCTCTCTCTCTCTCTCTCTCTGCCTCCAGATGGTGCAATGAAAGTATTGCATGCATGGACTGGGAGTGCAGGATGCTTTTGTAGGTATCTGCATATGTCCATGTGATGGCCTCTGCACCAATTGTTAGCCAGCTTTTGCTGATTGCATGCAGCCAGTTGTGTACTGATTGCAGTTCTCACTATGATTTCAGGACAGTGCTATAAAAGGGTATGTGAGATAGGCGTTGCCCTTTCAGATTGTAAGGGCGGGGACCATGCAGGTATGCTGTGGACATTGTTCTGTGAGTGTAAAGGTTAGTATCTCTCTCATAATTCAGGCTGTGTTGTAGATTAACATTTCTCCATTCATCTCTCCTGTTTCCTGTACTAAGTGTGTATGTACACTGACACCTACAACTATATATATATATATATATATATATATATATATATATATATATATATATACACACACACACATATTTATATATATATATAATAACTGGCATTATTACCTACTAGCTACCAACTAGCATGGCTGTTTCTGTTCACACACTACTATTATAGAAATCCACTAGATTTGACAGTAAATATACATGACATGCTTTGTGTACTACACATCCTATATTCCCTTTACATTCATTCCCACTATTACATGATATATTTATTGTAGCACAATGTTCTTATATAACAGTCATGGCTTAGTCGTAAGTCATGCATACTACTGTTTCCAAGGTCCTGGGTTCAGGACTAACAGTGGGATTTTATTTTGCTTTTGAACTGACTACAGGACCTGTCATTCAGAGTGACTAAGGCACTTTTAAGCAGTTGTAACTGGGTTAGCGCTGGTTTGCGTGGAGCTCCCGCATGCGCACTGGTGTTCAGCTCCGGGCACACCCGCTTACAACTGCTTAGAAGTGCTTTCTCATGCGCACACCCGCGCTATTTTCTTTGAAAGAAATGAAAATGGGGAGACAGGAAAGTGGTGAAAAAGGAGTCACAAAGAGGGTAAGACAGTAGGGAAACAAGCTTGGGTTTTGCAGGAGGGATGTAGGTAAGGCCCATAGATGCCCATTTCTTCATTGGCAACAGCTGTGCATATGTTTGTAATTTGGTGTGACATTTGATACCTTCCACCCCTGAGAGAGGTGTAAGGACAACAATAATACTTGTTGTACAGCCAATTGTAATTGACAGTTTCCATGTCCAGCAGACATGTGTGTGAAATGGGCAGCTATGTATGGGGCGTAATTTTTTTGTGGGTACAGAGTGCCCTTTTCTTTTTTTCAGGTGAGAGTGGTATGTCAGGTAAAGGAAGTCGGTATAGCTGGGGAGGTAGGTTGGGTAGGTCAACAGACAAGACAAATAAGATGGATACAGGGGCGGTGTATGACACGTGTGGGGGGTTACACAATTGACGGGGATGGATGTTTGGATATCCAGAGCCCATGAGCCCACAGATGGCAACAGTGGAACTGATATCCCCACCCATGGGCAGTTGCCACTGTGCCTTCACTGCCCAGGATGGGGCTGTGCTGGGGGCTGTGTAGGCCGGGCAACAGGCATGCTCGTAAGTTGTGCCACCTGTGCCTCAAGCTGGCGTAGGGGCCCAAGGACAGATTCCTGGATCTCCCTACGCACCACAGTCTGGACGCTACGGAGGGTGAGTGGTGGTTCTCCTCCGGCCACACTTGCAGAGGGGTGACGAGCCCCATCCCCTGCAGCGCTTCCACCTGCAGGTGGCACAGGGCCACCAGAGGAGGGTCCAGACTGGACACTACTGCCAGGTGAACTCGCCAGCTGAGGTGAGAGAGGTGGGTCCGCTGGAACCCGCCTTCCCTGTCGTCCTATGTTTTGCATTATGTCATAACAGTTTGGGTTAGTAACATACAATACCATTCGCAATTAGTTGTAATAGCATGCATTAGTATTCCCATTAACCAAACACCCAGATATTCACACCATTGAACAGCGAGCATAACACATGCATAATTTGAACAGCAATACACAGTCCAACAACATGCAGGGTTGATTGATGGCAACAGGCCATCAGGTTTGGATGTATGAACAGGGCAGATGCATCAACGTACATGCAAATATGTATGACCCAACAGGACAAATGTCCAGGGGTGTTAATTGTGATTGCACATACCAATTTCACATGGAATGGATTATATGTGGTTATAGGGTAGGGAGAAGAAAATATAATTAACACCTTCAAATACCAATACATATGCTGTACATTTCTAATAGCTGCAGATATATACACACTACTGTTCTACCTACAGTTTACTATGTGATAACTACTTCAAGTTGGTGATAGGAATGTTACTGCTACATCAATATACATTTCCATTTTTATTCATACACGTTCATAACTGGTTCTGTTCAGCTACATCATCCTGCTACATTTGCTTTATATAGCTATAGACAACTGTGGATGTTTGGTATTTCAGACAATCATACTATCTGCATATTGCAGACTGATTTCAACATATCTAGATTTTAGGTACACATTCCAGCTGCAGGAACATTGTGAACACATTTCTCAGTTTGGTTCTGCTTGTCACATTCATTTCATTCTGTACTAACTGCAGTATACTTTATTCAGGAGTTATTACTACTTTACTGGTGGATTCATAACTCTTTCTCATGCTCTCTCACTTGTTTTAATTTTACAATTCAGGATGGTACTTACTTCTAGGCTTTATTGACATGTTTTACCTGTAGTTATTACAATCCTTTCCAACAGTCTCACTTCTGTCATGTTTCAGTATTTCAACAGGGATATATTTCACACATGTGATTTGCTCATCTTCTGCAGCTGTACTTTTCAGCCTGCTGCAGGTTGTGTACTATTATATTACAGGTGAGGCATCTTTATTTCAGACTTTATTTCGGACATTTTCATTTTTCTGTTTGGATTACAGACTGCAACACACTTTTGTAATCAAGCAATACTTGCAAACACTCTTACACTGTTACTTGCACATTTTATTACTTAGTGACTACACTACACTACACTCTTTTGCTAACTGTCATACTTTTATATTTATTTACAGTTACAGGGAGAGGATTACTGACCTGCCTGGTGGCGCAACTGCACCAGCCTATCGCCATAGGCTCTGCGGTTCGCAGAATGGACACCTGCAGCTGTAATATAAATAAAGTAATATTGGAATACACATCTCCATAATATCAGCTAGGTTTATTTCTTACATACATAATTAAATGTAACTTACTCAATAGTGGGGCATTGGGCATTTGCCGGGCCTCCTGGACCCAAAGGTTCAGTTGGTCCTGCTTACATCTCTTCAGGTCCGCATGGTGGTGACAGACATGCTCACCAGTCCTTGGAATCCCTGTGGCACTGGTGAGATCATGAGCCAACCGGTCCCACGCCTCAGCCCTATATGCTCCCCACAGGACCTGGCCCTGCATGAGTTGGGCCTCATGACTGTGGACAAGGAGCCAGACCATATATCTGGACTACTCAATGCCCCACCTCTGTGCTCAGAAGCAACTACCCTCACCTACTCCTGACATTCTGGCTGCAAGTTAGTCCTACAATTGGTTATGCTGTGTATTCCCACCTATGGGGCTTATATATGCTGTTTTTCCCACACTTATCTGTGATTGGCCATTTTGGAATTGTATCAGCTTCACAAAACCTGCCTTGTCATGCTCCTCTTTCTATTCATTCCTATATATTTGCTATTACTGCATTTCTAAGTACAGCTGTCATGGCTTAGTGGTTCAGTACCTTGACTGTGGTGCATGGTATCCCGGGTTCGAACCTGGACACTGCTTTTTATATTTTATGACTGTCTAGACAGGCTAGGGGGTGTGTCTGTGTAAAGGCAGTTTTGTTACAGCTTGCTCAACGTTGCCCATCGGTTAGCTTGTTGGCGCGGTGCGCAGCTCCGCGCAAATGGGTTACGCTGGTTTATACCTCATTTGGCTGTCAGCACGCATATTACGCTCAGCTCAGCTAGGGACACACAGTTTCAGCGTGTTAAACCACTGCTCACCTACGGGCACTCATTTTGCACCTGTTGGTTGAACCACTGCTCACCTACGGGCGCTCATTTTGCATCTGTTAACCCACTGCTCACCTACGGGCAGATGCACTCACCTTGTTAAACTGTAGCTCAGCTATAGGCAAATCTGGCATTTTTTATTATTTTGTTATCTCCCATTTCTTCAAAATAAATGGCCTATTTCATTACATTTTACATAAAATATAATTTTATATGTGTACATATATGTCAGGGACTTGTTTCGTGCTTATTTCTCTAAAAATAAAAATTGATGTTGTGGGGGCTCGAAGCATGCCTGCATGCTCTTCAGCTGATGTCTCTACTGCTACGATATTGCTTTTTGGCTTACTTTGCATAGTTAGTTCTTATATGCTTTTCCACTTACTGCTAACTGTGGCTGAGCTACGGGCACGCCCGCACAAACGAGCGCACTCACGGGCAAACATCTTTACAATTAAAAAAAAATATAACATGTTCATTTATATAATTTTATGTTCATAGTCTGTGGGGGCATGTGTTGTGTTTATTCACATTTCCATGTACTCTATCGTGGGGGTTTACTTTGGGCACTTTTACTCTTCTGGGGGCATGTCCGCTTGCAGGGCTTGGCCTACGGACACGCCCCCTACTGTCTTCCATGGACTGTGTAAGCCTTAGGTGTGATTCAGCATGCCCTCATGCATATGCATGACATGCTGACATCACACCGTTTAACTGCAGCCTCCGTGTAAACCTTGTAACTCTTACACGGAGGCTTCGTGAATCCTGCCCATTGTTTTGTTTTCATTGACATCAGTGGAGATGAGGCACTATAATTCTACATCTGCCAGTACCCTGAGAATGGAGACTATTCCTACAAGGTGGTTTTATGTAGTGTAGATCACATTGTTGAATGAACTATTTAGTGTATACTGATTTATCAAGTGCTATTTGTTGAATCAAACAATAATTTTAGTGAATTATTTTCCAGGGGAAAAAACAGTGGGCCATCACTGAGAATTTGCCCTTTTCCCAACTGTAGTGCAATCTTGAAGTTGGTATATTTAATTGGGGGGCAAAACTGAACTATTAGTTACCTTAGTAGAGTCTAAACCACCTTCACTCAACAACAGTGAAATCTTAATCACCAAACTAGAAATTAATAAAAATAAATCCATTTACATCATTTGCTGTTATATCCCCCCAGGTAACAATATCAATAGCCTAGAAAACCTACTGAGCTGGCTCTCAACCTCTTTCCCTCAGGAAACCATACTATTAGGTGACTTTAATATTGATTGGAACTGTTGTATTTCCCAATTTCCAACCTCTCATATCAACCTCTATGGCTTTACTCAGACTATTACCGTCCCTACCCGAATAAATAAAACCAGTTCCAAAACAGAGTATCCTGGACTGCATTCTAGTTAACACTAGCCCTATGTGTTATATCACAGGTACACTACCTGATAATATCAGTGACCATCAAATCACTTTTATCAACCGACAAACAAGCCCCATCCCCACTAATACTCAACTCAGAACTTACAGGAACAAAGCTAAGTTCAACATGCAACTGGTCTCCTCTGAAATATTTGCCTCTAGATGAAGCTGCCTCATACTTTAACAATAAATTCCTTCAAATCCTTGACCACCATGCCCCTACAAGAGTAACAAGAACCAAAACAAAGCCTGTTCCTTGGCTATCCACTGCTCTCCACCTTCTAGGTCCTTGGCTGCTATAAGCTCCTGCCCTGGCGTGCTGACTTTAATAGATTACCTAATTGGAGTCTCTAGCTGATCCAAGCTCAACTTGAACGATTCCTGCCCTGACTTACTCCCTACTGGTGTTGGACGAACCTGGCCCTTCCTACAGTGACTGAAATTCTGCTTGTCTCATATTTTACACTCTAACAAGAATCAGAAAATCCAAGCTCAACTTGAACGATTCCTGTCCTAACTTACTCCCTACTGGTGTTGGACGAACCTGGCCCTTCCTACAGTGACTGAAATTCTGCTTGTCTCATATTTTACACTCTAACAAGAATCAGAAAATCCAAGCTCAACTTGAACGATTCCTGCCCTAACTTACTCCCTACTGGTGTTGGATAACCCGGCCCTTCCTACAGTGACTGAAATTCTGCTTGTCTCATATTTTACACTCTAACAAGAATCAGAAAGTAGGTCTTGGGCATAGCAATGTTAGTTTGATAGCCTCCTATCGGGTCTTCCTATAGAGTCCTTTAGTTGCCTGTGCTTGAGTCCCTAGCAGCCAGTACTTCTCCTTCTCAGCCTCCCCCTACCCCTTTTGCTTCATTAACGCTTCCTGCTTATATATTTTTTACCTTTTCCCTGTACCTTTCACTGTCCTATTTTGCTTCCTTATTTCTCCCTCTCAGTTACCTGCTCTGTTTCATAGGTGGAACCCTCCTCTCTCTGTTACAACTCTGCTGCTCTTTCTGGCTCTTATTAGCCCTAGTCTAGTCTCGTCTGTTAAGTCAGTATTTGGTCTCCGTTACTTCCCTTAGCCCTAGCTATACCTTGCTGTCTGTCTATCTCCCTCCTAACTCCAGATTTACACTTGTAACCTGCCTAAATTATCATTCTACACTTTCACCCTTTCCTCCTCTTTTCCTACTGTATGCTCTATTCTAATTTAATCCTACTTAATTTTATCTCATCTCACTGGTGTACTTTAGTTTCTATCCTACCCCTTTCTTTTATATACACTGCTCTTCTACCATTCTTACCTGCATTTCTGATTGTCTCCTCTCCTATCTCACCTTTAGTTGTTTTTAGCTCTCCGCTTGCCTCTGCGGGCTCACTCCGCCCTCCCTACCCCAATTCCCACCCACCCCAGGGTCCTAATCTTATAGCTCTCTAGACACACCCCATTTCCTTGCCTTCCTATCCTTTTCATTCCCGCTAAACTTAAATCCCCTCCCCCCTATACACCCCCTTTCCTCCTCCCACCTCCTCCTTGATTACTTCCCCACCTTTTCATGTTACTTGCATCTTTCCTTTTCCTCTGTCATCATTCCTCTTACATCCCTCCACTCACTTTACCTGTCTCTTCTCTTTCTTTACCCTTTAAGATCTGCAGCTCTCCTCATTTCTTACCCTGTAATATCCTTAGCTCTCCTCTTACTATTTTTGAGTTATATTGACTATTTAAAATAATCTTTACTGGCTGTACGTCCATTTTTTGCCTATTTACTTTATTTTATGTTTTGTCCTCCTGTGGACAGCACACGTGGCACCAGCTAAGGTTGTCTTGTCCCTTACCTATCTGCAGTTTAACAGTTCCCCTTTCATCTATTATTGCTTCTCCCTCCTGCCCCTGGTTGACCTGAAGTCCCCCTCGTCCGCTAGCTTTACTATAGCTGTGACGTCCTGCTTGCCTAGCCTCTCCTGTTCTCTCACTGTCTCTACACTACTTCCCTGGCTGTTGCACTCCTTTCTCTCTTTTTCCTACATTTTAATTCACCAAATGACTGTATCTTATATTCCTGCTTACTTACTTTCTATTACCCCTCTCAGGGTCCCACTGCAAACTGTATACATCCTACACATACCTTGAGCCTGTTATATTCTTGTTTTTTGCCTTCTCCTTTCCATCTTCCTCTACCTAACTCTCCCTAACTTACCACTTAAACTACATAGCTTATGAAACAGTACTGTTCAGCTTCCCTGCTAAGCTGATTGACTCACTCTCTTCTCTAACTGTTTCTGCCCCGCTTCGCTCCTCTCCGTACCCACTTATCCCACCCACCCTACCAGCTACACCTTCCGCCTACCCTCCTATCTTCCCTCCCCACCCAAAGATAAATACTTACTCTAACTTATCCATCTAACCTGTCTTACTTTTTCTATAATCTGCTGCTAATTCCTTTGCTTCATCCTTTCTTTCTCTCCTCAACATGTCCATCAAAGCTTACAAAACTTCTTCTAAGACCTCTGTAACAGAAACTACTCTGTTAAAGCTAACACTTCTGCTGAGTACTTCTCTTGCTCTCACACTACCCTACTTCCTGACCTGTTATGAATCACACCTTAACTACCACCTTATCTACTCTCCCAAACATACAGCCTTTGATTTCGAAAGCCTAAACTTTACTCATGTAAATATTACATCTACCCCTAGCTACCTTCTAGCCAGATATCATAGGCTGTCTCATATTAAAATCCAGAATCTCTTGCTTAGGAAACTAAAATACTTAATGAACTTCTCTGACAAAGCTTACCTCGAATATAACCAGTCCATCTTGGCAGATGGGGACATTCACCCAAACCCAGGGCCCTTAGCCTCTACATCTGATACTATACCTGTTACACTAAACTCTTCCCTACGAATACCAACCTCCAATGCAAATACTCTACTCATAGGGCACCTTAATATACGAAGTGTCAATAACAAAATCACCCATCTCCACTCCCTTCTTGAACACCACTCCTTTGAAATTCTCTGTTTAACTGAAACCTGGTTAAAACCCTTTACTACAGATAATGAAATTATTCCTCCAGGTTACAACATCTTAAGACTCAACCGCAAAACTAAAAAAGGAGGAGGAGTGGCAATATTATTCAAAACTGAACTAAATGTAACATTAGTACCCAATGAGAACCTGGACATTACCAAGACTGAACTTCTTATCTCAAAGCTTCAACTAAACCTGAAAAAATCTATCTATATTATCTGTATTTATCTACCTCCTGGAAATAACTCTACTACCATAGAAAATATCCTTAGTTGGGCCACCTCCACCTACCCACAAGAAACCATAATACTTGGAGACCTTAACCTTGACTGGTCCTCGTTAAACACTAACAACCCAGCCTCTTATATTAACCTCCATGGCTTTACACAGACAATAGACACCTCTACTAGGACAAACAAACCTAACAACAAAGAAAGTATTCTTGATTGGATTCTCATTAACAAACCTCTACTAAAATATCAATCTGGAACTTTACCCGATGACTTTAGTGATCACAAACTAACCTATATTATAAGACAAAAAAACGCCTCTAACAATACTCCCATCTATAGGACCCTACGTGATCATAAACAATTCAACCCTATTCAATTTAAAAGTGAACTAAATGCCTGTAACTGGAACCCACTAAAGACACTTCCTCTTGAAGAAGCTGTCCTTTACTTCAGTACCACATTCCTAACAATTCTAGATAATCATGCTTCAAAACGCCCATCCTAATTAAATCTAAACCTGCCCCTTGGCTATCTAAAGATACAAGACAAAAATGTTACTTAGAAACAAAGCTTGGTCAAAATGGCGAACTAGCAAATCTCCAATAGACCATCAGACTTTTAGGCACCTAAGAAACATTACAAAAAAGCTATCTTCTCTGATAAAAGGAGTTATTATAGTAATCTCCAGCAAGCAAATCATAATAACCCACAAAAATTCTGGACAACCCTAAATAAACTTCTTCACCCAGGACAGACTACCACTCCATCCCTTCCGGTCTGAAAAGAATTACCCTTGATACGCCAATACTTTCAACTCATTCTTTATTGATGCTATTAATTCCTTGGGCTCTCATCTCTCTAGAGACAACACCAATATCCCTGGCCTTGCATCCTTCAAGCTACCAACCTTTAGGCTACAACCCATCTCTACTTCCTTTATTCTGAAATGTATCCACAAACTCAAACCATGCTCCCTCAGCTGACCAACTGCCATCTGAATTCCTTCAAAAGCAGCCTCTGAAATAGCCTATCCTATATCCATTCTCATTAATAGAACTGTAAATGAAGAAACCATACCTGATATCTGGAAAATCTCTCACATCATACCCTTACATAAAGGAGGGAACTCCTATGATTATTCTAATTATAGACCCATAGCTCTCTTATCCCCACTTGCAAAGATCATGGAAAAATGTGTTCACCATCAGTTAATGAACCACTTAATAAAAACAACATTCTTACTAACTGTCAACATGGCTTTAGGCCTTTTCATAGCACAACCACCGCTCTCCTCTCCTTCACAGACTTTATTAACAAGAATCGTAATAATAACATCCTGTCTTCAGTTCTTTATTGACCTGTCCAAAGCCTTTGACATGGTCAACCACTCTCTCCTCTTAAAATTCTAATCTCTTTCCTTAGAAGCTAAGGCTATCCACTGGTTTAGTTCCTATCTCACTAACAGGAAACAGGCCGTCCTCTGGAATAAGGAACTCTCATCTCTTCTCCCAATCTCACTTGGGGTCCCCAAGGCTCTATTCTTGGACCTCTTCTTTTCTCCCTCTTTATAAATGACCTACAAGTAGCTATTCCCCAGGTTACTTGTATACAATATGCTGATGACTCCACACTAATTTGCTCTGCTAAATCCATTTCCGAACTTCAAACTAATACTCAAGCTGTATTTTCCAAAGTAGAAACTTGGTTCTTAAATCGTTGCCTGCTCCTAAACGCAAAAAAAACCAAACTCTTACTCTTTAAGCCTACTACCAGATCCCCAGCTTTAGATTTCACTATCTTATCTAACAATGGAACCATTATATCATCTGACCCTACTACCAAACTGCTAGGTGTCACAATTGACAACAATCTTACCTTTGACTGTCATATCAATAATACCATTAAATGTGTAAACAGGAAACTTGGCTCTCTATAGAATTAAGACTTTCTTAACCTCCCCAGCCAAAGCTACTCTTGCCCACTCTCATCTCATTTCCACTCTTCTCTATGCTTCTCCCATCTATACTAACCTCAAGAAAACCAATCTTTCCAAACTGTCTACTACCTACAATAACATAGCTAGATTTGTTACTGGGAAGCCTTTCAGAACTCATCACTGTCTGAATCTGCAGCAACTGAACTGGCTTGAACTGACAAACATGTTACTTCTTTCCCAACTTACATTTGTCCAAAGAGCTTTCTACCAATCTCTTAACACACCTGCACTTTCTAACCTCTTAACCCCATATGCTAATCTGAACTCACTCCGCTCATCTAGCAAACTGCTAGTTACCCTAACCAAATCTAATAACCTAGCTGGTGACTCCCTCTTCTCAAACTCCATAGGTAAACACTGGAATCGACTTCCTTCCGAACTTACTTCCATTCCACCTACTATTCTGTTTAAACAAAAACTCAGAACATACCTCAGAAGCCACTGGATGTGTCCCGCTCTAATCCTGACTAAATGTTGATTCCCCTCTTAACCCTCTTTCTCGCCCTATTCTGTTGTGCCTCCTCCTTTCTCCCCTAAGCTTCCTTCCACCCTACATACTTCTCTCATATATCTCTCCTCCTTATTGGCTATGACTCTTTTCCAGTAAACTTGTATCTCTTTTAACTCTACTCTCTCTCTCTATTGTTGTTTCTCTTTCCTCCTTGGTCTTCCACTTTCTCTACTTGCTGTTAAAATAAGCAATAATGTTCAATATGAGGTTATTTAGATTGTCCAGAAAGTTAAACTCCTTTCCTTTTTAGTAACAATGTACATTTCTCTTTCCTTGGTCTTACATTTTTTTTTCTTGTTTTAAACTATGTAATAATATTCATTATGATATCATTTAGATTGTCTAGAAATTTTTAAGTCCTATTCTTGTTTGGGTAACAATATTCATTGTCTAAGTCCTACCAGCCTGTAATCTGTTAATTGAGCTCATGATATATCTCTTATCTCTATATGTGGAGCTTTTCTCCCCGGGCCTCTACTGAAAATGGAAATATATCCAGTTAGACTAGCCCGGTTAACAAATGTAAAATAAAATAAAATAAAATAAACAAACAAAAAATGTTACGTAGAAATAGAACATGGGACAAATGGAGAGCTACCAAAAACCCAGCTGACCATGTGACCTTTAAACAACTTAGAAATGAAACAAAGAAACTGATAGTCACTGATAAAAGAAATTACTACTCAAAAGTCCAATATGCACAACATCAAAACCCCCAAAAATTCTGGAGAGGTATCAACAAATTACTGCACCCAGGTAACTCCAAAACACCTACACCCTCAAACCTTACTCAGACTTCCCCAATTCAAATTGCTGATGTATTTAACTCATTTTTCAAAGATACTGTTACTTCCCTAGCTTCATCCCTATCCCTACCATCCACGCAAGCACCCAACTCCCTAAACAATAATCCCCCCTCATTTAAACTACAACCAGTCTCAACAGATCTCATTCATAAATTACTTACCAAGCTAAAACCTTGTACCCTTTCAGCTGACCTCATTCCAGCCAAATACCTACAGATTGCAGCCAAACAACTTGCCTTCCCTGTCTTTATTTTAATCAATCGTACCATAACAGAAGGCTGTATCCCAATCCTTTGGAAAGTCTCTCATATCATCCCATTACATAAGGGTGGTAACTTAAATGACCTCTCTAACTTCCGTCCCATAGCCTTACTTTCCCCTTTAGCAAAAATCATGGAAAGATGTATACATAGGCAATTACTTAATCACCTCCTCCAAAACAATCTCCTAGCAGACAGTCAACATGGTTTTAGACCTTTTCACAGTACTACTACTGCGCTCTTGTCTTTCACTGACCATATTAATAGAAATTGGAATAACAGCTTACTGTCCTCTGCTCTATTCTTAGACCTCTCTAAAGCCTATAATATGGTCAACCACACTCTCTTACTTAGCATCTTGAAATCTCTTGCTTTGGACTCTCAGGCTATCCAGTGGTTCTATTCCTACTTAATCAATAGACAACAAGCAGTGCTATGGGAAAATCACTTATCATCTCTTCTTCCTTTCAAAATAGGTGTACCACAAGGCTCAATACTTGGACCGCTCCTCTTTTCTATTTTCATAAACAATCTAAATAAGTCCCTTCCTCAATCAATCTGTATTCAATATGCCAATGATTCAACACTCATATGCTCAGCTTCTTCCATAAATGACCTTTAAAATATCACTCAAAAAGCTTTCACAGCAGCTGAAAACTGGTTCCAACAATATTGCCTCTTACTGAATCCAAAAAAGACTAAACTATTACTATTCACTCCATCACATAAGTCATCCTCTCTCTCCTTCAATATATCCTCTAACAATGGCACCATAATATCCCCTGATCCTACAACCAAACTTCTTGGTGTCACAATAGACCACAACCTTAACTTTGATTCCCATATTAACTTAACTATCAAATCAATCAATAGAAAACTTGGATCTCTCTACAGACTTAAACCCTTCCTCACTCTCTCAGCCAGAAGTACTTTAGCACAAACCCACCTACTCTCTATCCTATTTTATGCCTCTCCAATCTATACAAACCTAACTAAAAGTAACCTCAACAAACTAGCAACAGCTTACCATAACATAGCCAGATTTGCAACAGGAGCCCCATTTCGTACCCACCATTGCTCTAATCTCAAACAGCTAGGCTGGCTAGAACTTCAAAATCATATAAGACTTCTGCAACTGACCATTACCCACAAAATTTTTCATCAGCCCACTAATACTACTATACTCTGTTCCCTTATTACCCCATATAAAAACATCTCTTCCCTACGCTCTGCTACCAAACTACTAGCTACCTCCAACAAATCCAACAACAAAGCTGGGGATAGTCTGTTCTCCAACTGTACTGCACCCATCTGGAACAAGCTTCCAAGTGAACTTATGTCTATTACCTCTTTACCTACTTTCAAGAAGCATATAAAATCATGGCTTTATTCCCAGTGGCTCTGCCCTAGTTCTAACCCTGACTAATCCTTGTTTGTTCCATGCCTTTTCCTTTCTCCTGCTAGCTATAACAAGATATTCTCTTACTGTTTCTTTACTTCTCTTTTAATCTTGGATTCTCAATACCACTATGATGGATGGATGTTTAAAAGAATAATCTAATGTACTTTTTCCTGTTGATGCTACTAGTAGTTTTAGACTTTTATGAAAATGTTATGTACTACAGTCTGTCTGTTAAATACACCCTCTGTACAACTATGTTTGTAAAATTATGTCTTATTGTGGAGCTTTTCTCCCCGGGCCTCTACTGAAAATGGACATTAATCCAGCTAGACTAGCCCGGTCAACAAATGTAAAATAAATAAAATAAATAAATAAATAGTGCCCCACCTGAATAGGTTTTAAATTTTGTTATTTTTGTAATAATAAGTGGTTGGCCTAGTGGTTATTTTCCCTGGAAAAACTTTCAATTAAAACATTGTTCGATGGAAAGAGCTTTCGACAAATAGAGTTCAACGAATAGGTATTTGCTAAATAGTTTGCTAGATGATGTGATATAGACCTGGTTTTATGCAGTGGGCGATCTTAGGTTGTCCACCCCCTTTTTTTCTCCTAAAGGTAGCTCATTGCAGATCCATTGCAACTAGATGCTTTCCTGTGCAACTAAGCCTCTCTTAGAATGACATCACTTATACACTATTATTTTCACATAAAGGCATATTTTATTATCTTATCTAGTTAGCTCTACAAAAGTGAGGTGTAGGTGGAGAAAAGACTGTGTAGTTTCAATTGACTTATAACAACTGTCTCTCCCTGCTGTGCCAGCTGGAGCCTTTTGAATTATCAGTGCAGTCATACATACCGTGCTTTATTCATTTATTAAATAAAAGCATTATGTGTACTTTAAACATGTGTATAGGGACAAGTAAGCATAGCTTCACTGATCTATATATTATTTGATGTTACTCCATAATACTGGACTTTGTGAAGAAAATGTCATTAACCAAAAAAGCTAGAATTACTTTTTAGGGTGAGGGGGGAAAGGCTTGTAGTCATCATGTAACCTAAGCAGTTGTTATGTTGCAGTTGTCTTTTTTGCATTGATTGTGTTAAACTGAATGCCAGAGATGCTTTGCCTTCTACATTGTTAAGATAAAGTGCTCTTTGCTATTTTTATAAGAACTTTAAATTAAATACATATTTTATGTGTTTTGTCTTTCGTACAATATTTAATAATTCAATATGACAGTAAATGCTGTTAATATTTGTCAATTCATTTTATAGCTGTGAATTGAAGTTTAACATAAAAATAACTAGCAGCAAGAATTTGAAAACTTTAGCTTACAGTTTCTCATAATTCATACTGAAATGCTAATTACTGAGATTTCTTTTGTTTCTGTTGCCTCACTCATATACTCTTTGTTTGGGCAATTGCAGTGTTTTAAGGCCGTTCTAGAGATGTAATGTAAGGTACATAGATATGGATTACTTTTACTTTTGTATTTTCATTTACTTCATCAGTTAAATGAACACCTGATACATTGTTAGAAACCTTCTTTCCCAGTATAATTATACTCTTTAAATATTTCAAAAGAAGATCTGCTAACATTTAAACCCTTATGAAAATAAATACATTTAGGTAAATGTATGTGTGAATGTATGAATGTATATGTTTAAATGTGTATGTATCTAGATGGAATGTAAATAATTGGTTATGGATTAGAGCCAGGCTTTAAGAAATAACATTGACCTTTTATCAAATTAGAGAAACTGAGGAGTATGAGTGTACGTGTGTGTATGTGTATGCTTGACTGTATAATGTGCTTCTTTAGTGGTTTTGTTATTATCCTATAAAGTGACTAATCTGAAAACTTTAGTTAATGTCCAATCAAAGTAATAATATCCATTTGTTGCAACCAAAAGAAATATAATTCATTCATTGCAGTAATGTAATATATATATTTATCTTAAAAGTAGTTTATCTTAATATGTAATATGATATATATGCTTATATAATTTACATATAGAATAGTAGAAAATGGGAAGAAAATAGTGATCTTATATGATAAAACTTATTGTTTTATACATATTATGTTATAATAATTTAGAGATTGTTTTGTTCTCTAGATTTACAAATTGGAATGAAAAGTACATGCCTTATATTACTTTAACAGGGATTTGTTAGACCTTTTGTTGTTAAATAATGAGTGCTTTTAATCTCTCTCTTTCTAATATTATTGCATTATATCTAAAAAGTGGTAACATTTGTTCAGCCTTGTTTGTACTGGAATGGATTTGTTAGTGAAGTGGTTTGTATGATTTTATCATCAAAACAGGAGTTTTCCATTCTATGATTGGTGGTCTAAATGTTTCTAAGTTTGAATGTTTAACATTAGTTTTAATCTATCCACATCAAAAATTTTTAATACTTTTTTTCTTCTTCATAATGAGCCATCAACTTTTAGATTTAATAATGTTTTTTCTTATATGTCTGCTTATATTTGTCTTTCATTAAATATTAATGGAATTAATAACCCTTTTAAAAGAAGCACTTTAAATAAATACTTAAATTTACATCAAGCTCACGTATTTTTCTTACAGAAAACACATTACTAAATGAAGATTTTGATAGACTGTTTTTGAAAGATTACTCATTATTAGTGGGCTCTCACTTTAAATTGAAAAGAATAAGCACGTTGATAATTTGGAGAAATTCATTACCTATGCCTAAAATAATAACTTCCTTTCCTGATAAAAATGGAATGTTGGCATTATTGGTAGCAGAGATTGTGAATATAGCTAGATAGAATTTTGTAGATAATTCTGTCATTTGTAAATATTACTATAAGCCACAGGCTTGTTCTCTTAAATGGAAAAAAATGGTGTTAAATGTGGAACTGCAAAAATGTAACAACAGTGCACTCTGCTGTAACAAAGGTGACAAGTCAATTCTTTTATGTCAAAACTCGGAGCTGATATGTCTGGATGAAGGAATTATGCCTATTGTTTTGAGGCCAGACATAATGGCCTGAATTTGCACGTATAATTTCTTTTATTGCTCTGGCCCAGCTGCAAGATCAAAGGAGCTATTAACCTCTGAGAATCTGTTAGCCTGGGAACCAGAAAGAAATGATGTAATCTGAAATGAATCAGTGGCACTGTGTTATCAATTTAAGGACAGAAAGAAGAGAGCATTTAGAGCATTTGTCTTGAGAACATCCGACTCACCACTCTGCCTGTGTCTATATGTAAGTAAGATTTTAGAATTGTGTTTTCTCTTAGATATAGCTAGGAAATAGGAAGATTAGGCTAGTATTTTTGTCATGTCAGAACTTTTCTACTGTATTATTTTAAGTATTTCTCTGTGATCTCTGAACTCTTGACTAGCACTGTGTAGCAAAAAGTATTTTCTTGTGTTGTTATTATTTATTATTAAACATTTTTAAAGCTTTCAACTGTGGCTGTTTTGTGCTGAGATAATTTAAGCTCTAAGAGTACATTGCATGTATATAGTGATACTGTACCAAGTCACTCCAAATAAGTCTTGGTTGTTTTGTTGCACTTACCATTTGGATAATAATATTGCACAGTATAATTGAACATCCTTTCATAAGGACCTTTGAGTAGCTGATAAATATTAGCTAGGTAGTGGCAGTGATTTCCACCATATAGTCTGGGTAAAAGGGGCACAGCTGGAGAACCTGTGCCAGCCTTCCCCAGGAGTGTCTCTGTGGTTGTATAAACTCTTATCTCAAAGTGTGTGTGTGTCAGCTATGCGGGCAGAGACACAAAGCACTGGTTTGACAGAGAGGGTGCTGGAGGTTTTAGCTTGCCCACTAGGCTGAGATCTGGACCCTATAGCTGTGCCAGTGGGGAGTCTTATTGGGGACCTGGAGAGAAAGGGAGAGTCCAGCCCCAGACTGACTGTGATCTCTGTGTGCTCTTAAGGGAAAATGTACTTTATTGCATGAGTATTTATTATCCTTTCCCTATATGGATGCGCCTCACTGGCGTTAGTAGTGAGGATTGAGGCTCCTTGATTGCTGGGCCAGTGCACGGGCATCACATATTAATTGTTTGGCAGTGGTGGGATATCCACACCACATATTAATTGGTTGGCAAATACTAATTGGCTTGTAATGGTGTGGGTAGAATTAATTCCTGTAGCTTGTGTACAGTGATCAATGAAGGTGTTTTTTACTCTAAATCAGCCATGTAGTGAATATTCAGAGTTCAGATCACAATTGTTGTATTTCTTTTGTTAGCTTAGTTAGTCCGGTAGAGCAGGCAGCATGTCAACAGAGGAGTATAGAAAGCTGACAAGGAGCCAACTGGCTGAGATGTGCCAGGCTAGGGGACTGGTGCATGGAATTCTGACTAAGGCAGACATGATTGCAGCATTGGTCACAAATGCATCAGAAAACAGCAACCAAGAGGACGATCAGACTGACAGTGGGGCTGTATCAACATCAGAGAATGGACAGCCTAACCTTTCTGCAGAGGACTTAAAAATCCATCTGGTGCTAAAGAAACTTGAGATGGAGGCCAGGCATTTGGAAATAGAAGCAGCTGAGAGACTGAGGCATCTAGAGAGTGAGGAGAATGAGAGATTGTTACACCTGGAAGCTGAGGAAAATGAGAGGCTGAAGGAGCATGAGAAGGAGATGCTGACTCTTTGCCAGACTCATGGAGGTAATGAGGAAAGGAGTAACTGAACCCCAGAAGCACAAATGGTCAGTAAATTTCTTCTGCATTTTAAAGAGGGGGATAATTTTGATAGTTTCATTCATATGTTTGAGAGGGTATGTAAACAGTAAGATGTTGACCAAAGGCTCTGTGTATGGTTCCTGACCCCCTTACTCCATGGTAAAGCTGTAACTGTGTTGTCAAAAATGTCTGACATTGACTGTTTTAATTATACTACGGTTAAGAACTGTTTGTTAGAATTGTTTAAGGTAACACCTGAAACATATAGGAAAAAGTTTTGTGAGCATAGATGCAAGGCAGATGAAAGTGTGTGTGACTATGTTGTTGAACTGAGCACTTATTTTCATAGGTGGGTGAGTGGATGTCAGGTTACCACTTTTGAATGGCTAACAGACCTTTTGGTGAGGGAACAAGCTCTTAGCACTTTGCCTGAGGACATGAGGATCTGGTTAGCTGATAGGCAATGTGATACTTCAGATGAGTCGGGGAAGAAGGGAGACATATACCCAACAAGCAGGGCATCCCTTCACAGGAAAGGGACTTCCAGTACTGCTCATGGGTCTAAAGGAACCCCTGGTGGGCAGCACAGACTGCCCCAACAGAATCTGCCAGTAGCAGGGGAAGCCACTAGTCCAGGTACACATCCAGGACCTAGGGTTAAATGTTTTGAATGCAACCACTGGGGCCATGTGACATACAGATGTCCACAGAGGCAAGGGGGGAACAAAAGGTGAGAGACCCAGTAAGTGGGAAAGACAAAATACCAATAGTAGGTTGAGACAACAGGGGTACCAAACTACAATTCTGCAGATGTCCTGATAGGAAAGGATTTTGATGAGGCAGTACTTTGTGCTTATGCAGTTACATGCAGTCAGGCTTCGAGACAAGCATGTGGGTCTGGTAGTCTGTGGGAGACCCAGACAGGCTGCATACTTGCAGCCAGGACTGGTGAGGTGGTTATTTCAGGGAGGAAGTTATGCTGTATCAGTGAGACTGAAGAGGAGCCACAGCTGCTTGTGAGTACTGATGTTCCCATGGAGAGACTGACTGCAAAGGTATAGATGAGTAGTAGTACTGAGGCTGACAGTGAGGCACCACTGTCAGAGGATGCCAGACTTCTGATGGAAGGAGAGCTGGGAAGGGGTACAAAGAGAGAGTTGAGACAGGCTCAGCTCTCAGATCCTACATTGCAAGGCCTGAGGCAGGTAGCTAGCAAGGCACCTGATTCTCAAGGGAAGGGGGATTCTGTATACTGGGACAAAGGGTTACTGTATAGAGAGTGGACCCCTGAGGGAGGGTTAGAAGGTGAGAGGGTACAGCAGTTGGTAGTGCCTAGAGCCTACCATCTGGCACTTCTAGCCATAGCTCATGATATTCCCTTTGCAGGTCATATGTTCATAAAACATACAAAGAGATGTATTATGCAGAACTTCTATTAACCTGGAATTTCCAGAGATGTAACTAGGTACTGCAGGACCTGTGAGCAGTGACAAAAGGTAGGTAAGGCAGGAGACAATGTGAGAGCTCCTTTGATGCCTCTGCCTGTGATTGAGGAGCCATTTCAGTGGGTAGCTATGGATATTGTGGGGCCTCTGAGTACCCCAAGTTCCACAAGGAAAAAGTATATCCTAGTGGTAGTGGATTGTGCTACACGATACCCCAAGGCAGTGGCTCTGTCCTCCATTGAGGCAGAAAAGGTGGCAAATGCTTTGTTAGAGATTTTCAGCAGGGTAGGTTTCCCAAAAAAAATACTGACTGGCAGAATTGCCAATTTCATGTCAGACCTGCTTGTAGGGTGAAGCACCAGAAGACCACCCCCTACCATCCCAGGACTAATGGCCTATTTGAGAGGTTAAACTCTATGATCAAGTCCATGCTACAGGCATTTGCAGAACAGTTTAAGAGGGAGTGGGACAAATATTTGCCCCATCTGTTGCTTGCCTACAGAGAGGTTCCCCAGGACTCCACAGGTTTTCACCCTTTGAGTTGCTGTATGGGCATAGGGTGAGGGGATCTCTAGATTTAATTCAAGATGAGAGAGAAGGTGAGTGTGAACCTCACAAGAAGTCTGTTGTGGCATATGTCCTAAACCTCAGGACAAGGCTCAGGGAACTCATGGGCTTGGGCCAGGAGAACCTGGCAGAAGTCCAACAACAGAAAAAGATGTGGTGTGACAGGAATGCTTGAGCTAGAGAGTATGCTGTCAGGCAGCAGGTTATGGTTTTCATTCCTGTCAGACACAACAAGCTGCAAGCAGCTTGGGAGGGACCCTACAAGGTGGTAAGAAAGGTAAGTGATGTTAACTACATGGTGGAACTGCTAGGCAGAAGGCAGGGACACAAATTATACCATGTTAACATGATGAAACCTTACCATGATAGGGAGGCCCTTGTGCTGAGCATTTGCAGTGGATTGCAGGAGGAGTCTGAAGGAGATCTGGTGAATGATCTCCTCAGTGAAGCTTGGATTGACACCTCAGTGGAAGGGATAGGTTCATAGGATCATAGGTTCATACTAGGCTATCTGCCCTGGGGCAATTATAAGCCTAGCCCGATTCTGTATGGCTTACGCCACCCCTTGATTTGAGTATACTGTGCCCTTTTTAAGGTTTAGTTTACTGTGCCTCTGTCTAATAGTGACACAGTAGTAATCCCTGGGACAAACCTATGATCCCCCATCCACTTACCGAGATTCTTCTTGAAGAGATTCAGTGAGGCGCTCTGCCTCACATGAACTGGAATTCTATTCCAGAGCGAAGGGAGCCATTGGGTTATGAACCTGTCCCTCCAGCAAGTTCTATTTATTTCTGTGCTGAGGTTCAAGTCCCTCGAGCGTATGGCTCTAAGGGATTTAGATTTACTGAGGTGGAGCATGTCCATTAATTCTGGATTTGACATAGCTTTGTATGTCAGGCATAGATCGTCTCGAAGTAGGCGGTATGCAACTGAGTAGAGCTGGAGTTTTTTAACCGAGCAGCATATGGCATCTGTTTGAGACCCTTGATCCTCTTGGTGAGATACTTTTGGGGTCTTTCTAATTGCTGCAGGTGTCGGGTAAGGTACATCCCAAAGGGGCATTGTATTCTATGATGGGCCTGATGAGGGATGAATAAAGGCACGATTACCTCTCTTGATCTAGATGTGAAACCCTTTGTGATGAGGTGGGCTATGTAGAAGGTCTTTCTAACCACTTTGGCAATGTGGTTTTCAAAGGAGAGATTGCTATCAACTTGGGTCCCCAGGTCCCTAATAACTTTCTCTGTACTTAATGGGTTTCCGCCTATGTGGTAATTTGTGGGCACATTGTTTTTGCCAAAGGGTATGACTATACATTTTTTGGCATTTAGCTTTAAACCATGGTGCTGGCACCAGTTATCTGTCTCTGTGAGACCTTTTTGAAGGATGTATGTGTCAGCTGGAGAGTTGATTATGGCGCCCAGTTTGCAGTCGTCTGCGAACTCGGTGAGCCATAGTCCTCCCACGTTTGCCTGTACCTCAGAAAAGTATATACCGAACAAGAGTGGTCCCAGGACAGAAGACTGTGGGATGCCACTTGTGACCGGTTTCGAGTCTGACATGGCTCCAGCAACTCTCACTCTGTGGGTTCTGTGTTTCAGCCAGTTTGCGACCCATCTTGTGACATAGGGGTTTATATTTAAGCTGGATAGCTTATCTATGATGCCCGAGTGGGGTATTGTGTCAAATGCCATTGCAAGGTCCAGATAGGCTGTGTGGACTACCTTCCCATCATCTATTGGTTTGGTGACTGTTTCAAAGAAGTCAACCAGGTTCAAAAGGCAGGATCTGCCCTTGACAAAGCCGAACTGGGTAGGATCTAGTGTCTGTAGGTCCCCAATGTCTTTATTTATGAGCTTCATGATGATCCTCTTCATAGCCTTGCAGACTAAGCTAGTCAGGCTTATGGGGCGATAGTTTCCAGGGTCTGTAGAGGCTCCACCTTTGTGGAGTGGGACCACTGTTGCTGTACGCCATTCTGTGGGCACATATCCTGTAGTGAGACTGAGATTGTATAGCTGTTTTATTTGAGGGATTAGTTCCTCTTGTAGTTCATGTAAGACGCAACCTGGGATGCCATCTGGTCCCATGGAAGCAGTGTTTTTTGCTTTGGAGAGGGCAGCCTTCACCTGAGCATCTGAGATGTTTGGGAGGCAGCCCTCTGCCGGGATAGATACTTGCTCTTTTGGGATAGCAATGTCCCAGCAGCTATCTCCTACCCAAGTTCAAGAAATCCGAGCAGTGTTACAGGAGTTTGGGGACATGTTCACTGGGAAACCAGGATGCACCCACCTGGTGCAGCAACCGGTGGATACAGGACCCTAAAGGCCTATTACGCAGGCCCCTTATAGGGTGCCTGAGAGAGTCAAACAGACTCTGAGGGAGTTGATAAAAGAGATGTTGGAACTAGGGGTGATTCAAGAGTCCAACAGTCCCTGGGCCTCACCAGTGGTGCTGGTGCCAAAGAAGGATGGCAGCACCAGGTTCTGTGTGGACAACAGGAAATTAAATAGCCACACAGAGTCAGATGCGTACCCTCTGCCTAGGACAGATGATTCCCTAGAGCAGCTGGGTGGGGCTAAGTATCTTACAACTACTGATCTTACCAAGGGTTATTGGCAGGTGCCCTTGACTCACAGTACTAGAGAGAAGTAATTTTGTGTGACTCCTTTTGGCTTGTCTGAGTTCACAAAGATGCCCTTTGGGATGAAGAATGCCCTAGAAACTTTCCAGAGGCTGGTAGATCATATACTAGTAGGAGTGTTTGCCCTTGCTAACCTAGATGATATTGCCATCTACAGCCATTCCTGGCAAAAGAACCTTCAGCATGTCAGGGAGGTGCTGGGCAGACTACAGAAGGCAGAGTTGACCATTAAGCCCAGCAAATGTCAGATGGGTATGGAAGAGGTCTCCTACCTTGGACATAGAGTGGGGAGTGGTAAGATCAGGCCAAAACCTGCCAAAGTAGAAGTAATTCAGGCATGTATTACCAAACAACAGGTGAGGGCATTCTTAGGGACAGCAAGGTACTACAGAAAGTTTGTTCACAGTTATAGTACCATAGCTGCTCCCCTCACAGACCTGACAAGGAAAAACAAACCAGATAAGGTAGCATGGACCTCAGCATGTGAGCAGGCATTCCAGGAGCTTAAGGAAGCTTTGGAAGGGCCCTCTGTGTTAGCCAGTCCAGATTACAGCAAATAATTTGTTGTTCAGGTGGATTCTTTGAACCATGGGGAGGGGGCTGTACTTAGCCATATTTCTTCAGAGGTGAAGAGCACCCAGTGGTTTATCTCAGTTGTAGGCTCCAACCCAGGGAAGAATGCTATGCAGCTGTAGAAAAGGAATGTCTAGCCATAGTGTGGGGACTGCAGAAACTTCAGCCTTATATGTATGGAAGAAAATTCACTGTAGTGACAGATCGCAATCCCCTAACATGGTTAAACAGAGCTAGCCAGCAAAATGCCAAGTTGCTAAGATGAAGCCTATGGTTGCAAGCATATTATATGTCAGTGCAGCACCACAGTGGGATTAACAATGCCAATGCAGATGGGCTGTCAAGACAGGGAATGGGGTAAGGTATACTCAGGTAGACCTAACCCTCTCAAGCAATGTTTCTCAAGGTTCACTTGAAAAACTAGCTTGAGTTCCCCAGGGACGGATATGTGGGAAGATAGGTGAAGGCTGCCAGACTAGCCAGATAGAATTTTGTAGATAATTCTGTCATTTGTAAACATTAATTTAAGCCACAGGCCTGTTCTCTTAAATGGAAAAAAATGGTGTTAAATGTGGAACTGCAAAAATGTAACAACAGTGCACTCTCCTGTAACAAAGCTGACAAGTCAATTCTTTGATGTCAAAACTCAGAGCCGATATGTCTGGATGAAGGAATTCTGCCTATTGTTTTGAGGCCAGAGTTAATGTCTGGAATTTGCATGTATAATTTCTTTAATTGCTCTTGTTCCTGACCAGCTGCAAGATCAAAGGGCCTATTAACCTCTGAGAGTCTGTTGCCTGGGAACCAGAAAGAAATTATGTAATCTGAAATGAATCAGTGGTACTGTGTTATCAATTTAAGGACAGAAAGAAGAGAGCATTTAGAGCATTTGTCTTAAGAACATCCAACTCACCACTCTGCCTGTGTCTATATGCAAGTAGGATTTTAGAACTGTGTTTTCTCTTAGATATAGCTAAGAAATAGGAAGATTAGACTAGTTTGTTTTTCTGCGATGTCAGAACTTTTTTACTGTATTATTTTAAGTATTTCTCTGTGATCTCTGAACTCTTGACTAGCATTGTGTAGTAAGAAGTATTGTCTTGTATTTTATTATTTATTATTAAATATTTTTAAACCTTTCAATTGTGTCTGTTTTCTGTAGAGATAATTTAAACTCTAAGAGTACATTGCATGTATATAGTGATACTGTACCAAGTCACTTCAAATAAGCCTTGACAGGTTAGTTGCACTTACCATTTGTATAATAATATTGAAGAGTATAATTGAACACCCTTTCATAAGGGCTTTTGAGTAGATGATAAATATTAGCTGGGTGGTGGCAATAATTTCTACCATATAGTCCCCAGGAGTGTCTCTGTGATTGTATAAACTCTAATCTCAAAGTGTGTGTGTTTCAGCTACTTGGGCAGGGACACAAAGCACTAGTTGGACAGAGAGGGTGCTGGAAGTTTTAGCTTGCCCACTAGGCTGAGATCTGGACCCTATAGCTGTGGCAGTGGGGAGTCTTATTGGAGACCTAGATAGAAAGGGGGAGACCAGCCCCACACTGACTGTGATCTATGTGTGCTCATAAGGGAAATTATACTTTACTGTGTGTGCATTTATTATTCTTTCCCTATATGGACACCCCTCACTAGTGTTAGCAGTGAGGATTGAGGCTCCTTGATTGCTGGGCCAGTGCACAGGCATCACAGAGATTAACAAACAACTTTGTACATTTGTGAATACATATTGCACAACTGGAATTGGAGTGAAAATTGCTAAGAAACGTTTAGACATTACAACTTTACATGCACAACATGAATTAACAATTTCAGGATATTTTAACTGTATCTTGTCTAGTGAGGATACTACAAATGGTAGGGAGCCTAAATTATACTCATTTGCTAAGCATTTAAAAAATTGTTACTGATTTAAAATATGTATACTATATATGATTTTAAATCTGCAAAATCCCTTACCTATATGCATTTAATCATTTATATTTGGCACACAAATTAATATTGATAAGGTTTTTATTTCAAGTAGTCTATATGCGAAAACTGAAAAAGTATTGATAATGTCATGTCCTTTGCCTGACCACAGTGCTATAACATTTACTGTTACTTTAAAGCCTAATAATTTGATTCATTGCCAAAGAATTCTAGCCTATATAATAAAAATAAAAGATTTTAAAGATTGGTTCTGAAAAGAAAAAAATCAATTTATTGATATTAATAATAATGGAGAAGTAACAAAAGGCAATTTGTGGGATGCACTTAAAGTATATGTATATGGAAGAATTAAAAATTGGTAATTATGCAAGAGAAAGGAATGTGGAAAAAGAATTAAAACCTCTGCAATCTAGTATACATAAATTAAAATAAAACTTGAAACCTAACAATAAGGCTGCAAACTCTGAATTAAAAGTTTTGAATCAGAAATGTTTTGATGCACTTCACTAAATAATCTCAATATACTTAGAAAAATTTAAACTCTTATCATACTCAATAAATCATACAATTTTATATAAACTAGCTATCAGATCTAAGAAAAAAATAAGCAAATCATATTCAGGAATTAAAGGTTAAACAAGAGGTATGAGATAAACCCTGGGATTCATGAAGCTTGCGCCAAGCACAGGCGTAGCACAGGCGGTATAATGCCAATTATCGCCATTGAGCGATTCAGGTACGATCCAATTCCACATGCACTACTGGCATACACCAGAACTGGGCAGCCCTCAGCTTAGGTATGCTAATCACCCCATGTGCAGTGCCGCACCATGCAAATGAAGGTATATAGCGATTCATGAAGTGGTGCAGGCGTAGCATAAGCCCACGGAAATGTAAACCAAAAAACACGGTTTACATTTTCCCAAACAGAACATCGGAGCTATAGAAGTGGCCCAGATTCATGTATTACAAAGTTAACATATGCCAATGTTAAATACACAGCCAATGGCATAAGAAAAGATGCACAACACCTAAAAAACAACATTTAATGTCATGTCTACAGTAACGCAAAGTACAACCGCAGGGCATGTGTGCACAAACTGGAACACAAAGAAAATATATACAAGTGTCATAAAATCGCAATGTAATACAAATTAAGATTTCACCATAATACGCAATGGTATGCATGGTACACCACAACCAAGCTGCAAGGGTTGCTAAGGGTCTGTGACAGTGTTCGGCATGGTAACTATGAATTAGTAGTCAATGCCATGCAAATGAGGCAGGTAATACTGAATCGCAAACGTCCCGCTGGATTAAAGATGTACCATACGGCGCAGCACTATAACACAGAGGAGTGGCTCAGAGGTATACATGACATCAGCAATGGGGTGTGCCACCATAGCTGTAAGCACATTGGAGCAATGCAAATCTGGCCAGGCCGTTGCTAAGCAAAGCTGCAGGACAGGAGTGGGGAGGTAGGTATAGCATTGTTTAGCTGAGAGCACATATGGTGCCCGAAAGCGCATGTGTACAGGGATGAAAACGTGCCCGAAACCCGGTAAGTGGATGCACACACCATGAACCATAGCACAAACAGGAAGTTCAGGGGAAGAAAAGAAGGAAATGCCGTAGTAGGGTAATTGGAGTACAACTGAGCAATTAACACCTATTAACTCACAGTGGGCAATCGACGGCAGCTGACAAGTCTGCTCACAGAAACCTGCAAAACAGGATAGGGGAGGCATCGGATTGCAAAGAAAGGAGAACTGTCATAGCAGAGCAAAGAAAACCTAGAGTAGACCGGAAATAGAACACATTACGCAAGATAAGCCAGGTCTAGGAAAGTATAAATGAAAGCAGGCTGCTGGATGCATGCCAGAAAATGGGAGGTGAAATGTGAAGAAATGTAAAGGGAAGGGCAAGAGGTAATCCACAGCAGCTAAATGTAATTCAACACCAAAGGCGCCACAATAGTAGTTCCTGTAGTAAAACACATAAGATACCCTGTAGCTACGATCGTACATACACACCCTATGACATCATCGGTGTTCACAGCACAATAGTATAAAGTGTGAAAGCACCCTACACACACCTGTGTATTCCCAAACACTGCACCATAGGTGTAAACACATGGGGAACTTTTAAAATGTACATGTTGGGAGCTGCCATAGCTGTGATTCATCACCATGTGTTAGAGACTGACGGTATTGTGGAGGATGATGCTGACAACCACCACAGACCCCGGAGGACGAGAAGAGTGTTCAGACCAAGGGTAACCTACCAGGGGCTACATGATCTGGAGATAGTAGAGCATTACAGGGTGGACAGGGACATCTTACAGCAAATAGTTAAGTTGTGCCGGCCACGCCTGAGAACCAGAAACAACAGAGGGGAACCCATCCCAGTGGACATGAAGGTATGTGTAAGCTTGCGAATACTAGCCACAGGTACCTTTCAAAGGCCAACTGGAGATATAACAGGGATCTCACAGGCATCAGCATCCAGGGTACTACACCAGTTCCTGGATGCCGTGTTACCACATGCCAATGAGCATATATATTTCCCCAAACTCAGGAGGAGTTGGCCAGCAATATGCGTCACTTCCACCATGTGGCACACTACCCGGAGGTACTGGGTGCGATAGACTGCACACACATAAATATCAAGTCACCACCAAGTGAGCATGGTAGGCGCTACATAAACCACAAGGGATTAAACTCCATCAACTGCCAGGTCGTGTGCAATGCCCAGGGCATTGTCATGGATGTGTGTGCTGGCAGCCCTGGAAGCTACCATGACTCCCATATCTGGCATGCCTCACAGCTGTATCAGGTATTTGTCAGGGTCATCCCACATGGCCACCTTGTGGGGGATGCTGGCTATGCACTGGAGCCATGGATGATGACTTCCACCAGAAATGCACACACACCCATGCAAGAACGCCATAATGAGGCACACGCACAAACCAGAATCATCATAGAGCATGTGTTCGGGATGCTGAAATCACAGTTCCATTGCTTGGACACATCTGGTGGAGCCTTGCAGTACTCTCCAGGCACATGTGCCCACATCTTCATAGTATGTGCCATGCTACATAACATGATCCTGCAGAAACAGCTGCAGCAGGGACAAAATGGTGAAGGCCCTCATAGCCCACCGCAATTGCCAAGGCCATCATAGGCACAGAGGGATTCAGACCATGAACACCCTGTGCCAGCCCCAGTAGGCAGACGGAGGCGTGCCCAATATGCCTACGCCTTGGTAAAGAGGGAACATATAGCACATACTCTGACAGTGTAGGCCCCTATAGACTGACACACCTCTCTACCTGCACACACAGTAAAATGGATGGCACACACACATGACCACCTGTAAATTGTAATGTATAGGTGGCCTACTGTGTTAATCCTACATAGGCAGCCCTCAAACATTGTACACACAACAGCTATTGGAACAAGGAATGTCAACACCTGAACAGTACATGTGCCTATCAGCATATGTTGGTGCTGTGTGTATAGGTTCCTAGGTACATCGGTAGGTACACGCCCGATTGTCAGAGGCCATACACCAAACAAGGCAAACAGTGTCTGCTGTCGCCAAAATATCAAGTAATCAACTGTCGCAAAGGCAATCGCGGGATCACATGTGTGTAAGCAATGTTTTCCACAGACTCTGCACGGATTCCCTGCTGCATTAATGAGGGGCTCCACATAATGTAAGCATGGATGTTGTGTCACTGCATGGGGTGTACCCATGACAGGTATTCATCACCCCAGCATGCTCCACCTATGGTCGTTTGAAGGTGTAGCACATTATCGTGTGTGGATCACTGTGATATACATACCCAATGCTGGAGCACATCCAGTAAACATCACATGGACATACCATTAATTGGACTCATCCATATGTAAACTAACTGAGTTACCCATGTTAGTGCAGTATGGAGTAACAGCCGTAGTATACTCCACATACAAAATGCCATAACACGTGTACAAATCCCAGATGCCCAAGTGGCAAATGCAGTGACAGTCGTGCATGTTCCCGGTCCCACGTCCTGCAAGGGATGTTATGTAAACCCAAAGGCATGAATAATGCATGTCAGATGCAGGTCATCAGATCATGTTTAGCACATGTTAGTAGAAATATGCGTTGCCCAGTGCTGGTAAGCGTCGTTTAAATATGACTATACGGATATGCGAGAAACAGGGCTAACCTTCTCTGAATATCTCGCAGATCATGGTCAGTGATGTCCAGAACAGGTGAAACCAGCATTATTCACCCCTGTACTAATAGCGCCTGCTCTGAAGGGTAAAATGACCACTGCCAGGAGTAGAACACACAATCATGTATGCAATCACCTAACACTATGGTAGCCAAGATGTACCTACGGCAGGTGTGTAATGTGACAGGTTCAGACACAAACGTGTGGAGTCCAGGAAACAGTATACACCGACAAGTACACAATGAAAGGTGTATTTTGCCTGTCACTTTCTCTGTCAGCTATATATATATATATATATATATATATATATATATATATATATATATAGATATATATATATAGATATATATACATATATATAATACAGATAGAAAGGGTGATACAGAGATATATGTTGATATATACGGATTCACCAATATCTGCAAATATATAGATAGGTCAACGACATTCATAAAACCTTGGAGGTACAAATAAATAGGATACCACCAACTATGGAAAGTGTCACATACTGACACGCGTGACCACGAGGCTGAAAGACCGAAAGAACACAGTACCGGAACTCTAGAACCACGAATAATATTATCACGATATGAAGGGACATTTAGTCACTGCTGCCGGTGATGCGATCCTCATAGGTACTGTGATCAACTGTGTTTGTGATTGCCGTAGTCTGGTATGTGTGTGTTGAGGGTGCCGTGTGCGTTTCCGTGTGACTGTAATGTGTGTGTGCGTGTGTGTGTGTGTGTGTGTGTGTGTGTGTGTGTGTGTGTCTGCATCGTGTGTCTGTTAGTGCCAATTCGGAGGTAAATCATTACGGTAAGTGTGGTTATAGCTAGCCGTAGGCATACGGTTACCACCTGTCCCACATTAGGAGGGACAGCCCCTCCCTGGGCAGTTGTGTCCTGACATAAAACATTACAAGGGCAAATGTCCGAGATTGTAGGACATTATTATGTCCCATATATAATATAATAGTTGCATTAAATAGTTATGCCTGTATGTAAGAAACGTAAATGTTACATGCAATATGATAAGTAGCCAAAGTCCTAGAACAATAAGTATGTATTGAGGATAAAAGTATGTGCTATCCTGTGTACTGACTGTGGGTATGTGTCGGCCTGTAAACACCGATGTGTGTCCCGCAAGTGTCCCACAATGGCCATTTGAAAAGGTGGCAACCCATGCCAAAGAGGTTCTGTTACCAACAAAACTTCAATGACTGCAAATATCTGTGGCAGAAATACACAGGACAGCTGTCGTCTAGTAACATTCCTTTACATATCGCTGTAATTCCGGAGGTATGGAAGTATCAACCTCACCTGCATACTATATAGAAACCAATTAACAACGGCCCAATGTATATGCCAGTAACAAAAGGCTACTAACCAATAGCTCTTTAATTAGGGAAGGAGCCCACACACATATATGGAATATGTAGAAATGCAAGCCCCACAAACCTGTATATGCTACATACACCCACCTACATCCCCCACACACGAAACTATAGCAATACAGACTATAATTGCAGCACAAACATCCAGTCAGTCAATTACATCTGCAGAAGAGTTAACATACCTTGTGAGAGACACATTTAAAGGTGCCATGTGAAATCGTAGCCATTGTATAATGGAACAAACGGCGATGTTACAGGTTTTGTTTGCAATAGTCCCTTATCAGATGGTTGGGATGACAGGTACACTCACATGTAGAACCACATACTCTAGCCATCACACGCAATCCACGGGGGACATGAATCCAAACTATCCATGTCTCTACACATAGCAGTTGCAATTACACACAGCAAAACATAATACAGGCCGTCTCCCTGAAGGTAGGGCAAATGGGCAATGCCCAAGTGGACAATTCATTTATACCCCACGGCGTAATTGGAGAATGGAGTAGCTGCACAGCTGATGTGCAAGTAATAAGTCACTCAGGAACACCAATTGGCGGCAGGAAACCACATGTTACAGGTATCGATGTATATAAGGATGACTTGCCAGACATTCAAACTGTATGCTCATACCATAGAACTGTTTAAACAGTGTAAGAGAGATAGTTACAAAAGTCCGGAACGATAACAAGGTATGTAGAACACTCGGTATGTAAGTGTATGTATAGCCTGTTTTGTATTATGTTAGTGTATGTATAGCCTGTTTTGTATTAATTAAAAGTGTCTGCAATGCATAAAGTGGGAAAAGGTATTATGTAGTGATGTTTTGATGAACATAGTAATGCTTGTAGAAATTGTGTGTCCTGCAGTGGGCCACAAGGTAAACATCACAGACACCACAAGGGATACTACATGAGGGCTTTAAACAGAACAATTCCATACCACCCGCCGTCAATGGTAGGGTATGTCCAACAAGTACGTGTCATAGCAGGGGATAGTATATGTTGATATACTGTCACAGTAGGCATGTGTATGGCATATAACAACAATGACATGTCTAAGGTGGTCCCGCTGTGCAAGTATGCTTTGCATTATGGGATAGTATGTAAAATATGTGTAATGTACAGTATTGTAGGTAGATATGTCACATATTCTATACAGCATAACAGCCATATCATGCATACCAAAGGTATCATCTATTGTCATGTACAATATACAGTAACAGGATACATATGGCTTGTAGTCATGGGACACTGTAATAGCATGATAGCTAATCTAAATGGGAGAGCTACTCAATTAACCATGCACAAAGGACATATAATAGCTTCACAGGTTCATAGTGGGGTATTATGCAGTCTGGCAAGTCTATGTGTAAGCCCAATTACAGTGTTCACACTAGCGGCACCTCTCTAGGGTACTGTCCTGTCTGTGAACAGCAGAGACATGTGTTACCTACACCTCTGCACAGTACAGCCACTGCAGTGATCCCTGGCGTACATGTGTCTCCCATCCACCAAGTGAGGCATCACATGAACAGTGCTACTGAGTGTCCCTGCGTGATGTATATAGGAATCATGTTCCAAAGCATGGTGAGTGTCTGGTTTGGGAATGTAACCCTCAAGCACATCCCACTCATCGTTGCGTGTGTGCACATATCCATGAGCATGTTGCTCACAGTGGCTTTTTCCATGAATATTGTTGTGCACATGGGCCCTGTCTGTTCAGCAGAGGTCACCCCTAAGTATGTAGTATGCAAATGTGTACAAACGTGGTGTCCATAGTTCTGCCACATACAGCAACCGTCGAAGCTCAATAAACATCATGGCGTGTTAATGTTGTGGTATGTAAAGCCGTAGCTGTTCTGTAAGGTACACCCTAAACAGGGTGTTGTACGCTTGAATGTGTGTATATGTCTGGAGTTCAGAGGTACAATGGGTACCTATGTTCCAGCTACAAACCCAGTACAGATAAGTGTGGCCACATAGAAGGATATCCATATCCATGCCACAGTGGCAATATTGTTATCAAAGGAGTGGGTGTGACATATGTGTGTACTACGATCACGTACAATGTGACATGTATGTAGGGCACTACCACCTATGTGATACTCAGTGGGTGAATGGTGTAATGCAAAGGGGATGTTCATGCACCTTGTGTAATGCAGCTTGAGGCCATGATATTGATATCAGGTATTCATCACAGTGATGCCCTTATGGAGGGAGTCAGTATCAGCTGATGGATCAGTCATGGCGCTTTGTATGCAGTTGTCTGGAAAGCTAGGCAGGGAAAGTCCCTCTGTGCTAGCCTGTACCTCAGGGAAGCATATACCGAACATGAGGGGCCCTATGACTGAGGACTGTGGTACGCCAAGTGTAATTGAAATACAGTAGGTACTATGGTATGCTACCCTCATTGTGTGTGTCCTGTCCGTGAGCCACTTTGCATAACATCCTGAGACATAGGGGTCGATGTGCAGGTGGATGTGTATGTTGTCAATACCAGAATGGAGAACGGTGCTGAAAGCCAATGAGAGGACAATGTAGGCTGTGTGGACTCCCTTATCATCATCAGCTACCCTGGTAACTGTATCAGAGGAGTCCACCAGGTGTAGGAGCCATGCTCTGGCCCTAACAAGTCCAACCTGGGTGGCATCAAAGGACCGGAGCCCACCAATGTCTCTGTGAATGACTTCCATGATGATGTGCCCCATAGCCTTGCAGAACAGTCCAGTCAGGTGTATAGGGCAATAGTCCCGCTTGTGCATTATGGCACCACCTGTGTGGAGTGTGATAACTGTTGCTGTGTGCCATTCAGGGGCCACAATGTCTGATACAAGGCTATTACTGAATATGGTGGCCAAGTGGGGAGACATGTTGTTCAAAGGTTTGTGTAAATCACAGCCTGGGATGTTGGACGGTCACATGGGGTCAGTGTTCCAGGCCATATAGAGTGCAGGTTAGTACTGTGTAGTTGTGATCGCAGGGACACTGCAATGTTCCTGCATGGATTGTGGCCCTGTAGGGAGTGAGAGGGTGTAATGTTAGCACTGAACCCATCCGCCAGCATGTTGCCAACATCACCTGGTTCTGTAATGTTCCTGAGTATCTGTTGTATTTCAGAGCAGATGTGGGTATTGCCATTGACTACGGACATACCTCCATAATGCCTTGTGGTACACCCTGAAATGTGTTGCAGTAATGTTTACGTAGCTAGTTTCGGAGTATGTGATGAGGGATCCTGTAGCCCTACTGAGGCTGACCAGTGAACTACCCCACCCATGGGATTGTAGTCCATTTTGCAAGAGCCTCCACCTGTTGTTGTAAATTATGTCCATGGAACTGGACCCCCAGAGTGGCATCCGTTATCTGGCAGGTACCATCATGGCTCTGTGTGGAATAGCATGATCCATGCAGTCATGTAAGTGCTAATGAAGTGCACTGGGGTATGTTTCAACATTTGTATGTGCATTGTCCATCTGCACGGGTGTCATGACATTAACTACTGCTGTCATAAGATGTCTGCAGTAGGCATTGTGGTACTCTTGTACTGTGTATGCAGTGAAGGGTGTGGTGCCGGGATGCAGATAACAAGGGTGATTAGCATATGTTCAGAATCCACCAATGAGGTGATAACCCCAGGTGTGGAACACCAGTCACATGTTGGTAGTGTCCATGTCAAGGATATTGTTGGTCTTGGAGGTGGTGTTTATAGGTTGATCCAGCCGAGTGGAGTTTATGAATCCCGGACAGCGTTGGCCTAATGTGTCAGTACATGAGTGGCTATACCAGTTAAGTGTGGGGTAGTGTCAATCTCACATCAGTACTACCTGTCTGAACCATACTGTCCAATACACCAAGAAATGAGGTCTGGTAACCATGGGGTATGTTGTTGAATCCGTAGCATGTTACAATGTGTATAGCAGTTCTGGCCACAGTTAGTTGCACGTGAAGCACCTCTGATGCATTGAGTTAAGTAACTAGCCAGGATGTGTGTACAACATAGTGGAATATGGGAACACCTCAGCCATGGGTGTGCCGGTCCAGGTTACATGACTGAAAGGTGTGGTCTGTGTATAACCTGTCATTGCAGGTGTGCCCTGCAGAGCCTAGAGGCAGGTCCCAGTCACTGCAGAGATATTGAAGTGGTCCATTATAAGGAGTGCCTTGCCTGCATGCATCAGAGATGAAGATGTCAAGCATTGCATCACATGACCCCATGTTTTGCTTGCCTGTTCCCATTCTGGTTGTGAATGTTATTGGAAACTGAAAGACAGACAGTATAGAAGCATCAAGAGCCTTACATGTTATCTGTATTCCCAGGGATGACAGGTGCAGGTCATCTGTGCCAAAGCATCATGTTTTGTTGACCATGTCAGTCAAAGTGGACAGATACCAGATGCCTGTGGAATGACAGCAGAAGCATAGGCAACTGTTGAAGTGACACAGTCAGTCGTTGTACAGTGGTATCATGTCCGGATGAATGCATAATGCTCCCCAAGACTTGGCCCATACCTTCAGGGCTACAAGACCGGTGAGCTATTGCATGTCCCTGCAGACGTAGTCTGTGAAGTTGCATTTTAGGGCAGTCACACTAACATGGAGAATGACAGTCAAATTGTACCTGGTGAGGTGTGGCATGGGTGCATAGGTTATGTTGCAGAACCAGTTACCCAACAGCAAGATGTATGCGACTATCGGCTTGTGTAGCCTGCTGAGTGGGACATCAGTGTGACTGCCTACAGAGTCACCTATGACAGGTGTGTTGTGTATGTTATAACACCCTGTTGGCTGTATGTGATGGGCACACATGAGTCTGTGGGCTATAAGTTATTGTTGTTGTGTTTGGTGATGGGGGCTGCCTTTGGTGCGTACACAGAGTATGGAGAGGTACTGCACAAGTTGTACTTGTATGTGTGGCCTGTGGTGGTGTAGATCTTGTGAGACTATGTGATGAGTGGGGTGTGTTGCGAATGTTACATATCCCCAGTCAGGGTTGGTGACAGCATTATCCCCACCAGGGCTGCATATGTGCATCTCCCTCAGGCTGTAGTGTCGTATGTTGGGAGGTGAGCATTGACTGTGTACATGAGACAATTGCTCTATTGCCACATGTACGCCATATTCATCATATAGACAGGCAATAGCACTGGTACGTAACAGTTGGACATGCCTGTATATACAACCATGTCTCACAAGATATGTGAGTTACGTGTGTACAACAGCTGTTGTACTGTAAGCAAGCTGGAAATGTAAGGACAGACAGTGTACTTGTGAGAAATGGTGTGGAATGGGTGCTATATTAATCAGTAGCTCATGAAGTGCTCACAAGTTCTGAACAAGTGCTGAGCATGAAAATACAATACAGATAGGGTGTTGGATAATATCAACCCACAAGTGGTGACAACAGTCATAATTGATGGCACCACACTATTACCCTGCTGAGTATGGTCTGCAAGTCCATGAACCATTATCAATGTAGATGTTAGCAGTACAGATGTACATGACAGTATGGATGTTTGAGTACATATACCTTCGTATATCACAGGAGTGTTCTACCAGTGGCCTGTTGACATAATCAACACTACAAAAGGTGCCAGAGTGACATGTGCATATCACACCAGTGCCAGCTACAGTAAAACAGGGTTAATGCATTGTACTCCACCCTCATTGTAGCCCATACCACACAGACAAATGTGAGGCATCTGTGTATGTAAGGATGTGAATGGCCATGACCTATGAGCAATAGCTGTCTTAGTGTTGTGAACAACATACAGAATGGGCTTTGTGGGTGAGGTATGTGACATATGTGCACATTCTGACAGATGATATCAGCATTGTCACCACTAGGTGAATATCCCTGTACCCATTAACTACCACCTAGGCTGCGGTCAACATTATGGACACTGTGTAAGGGATGGTACTGTGCAGTTCACCTCCCTGAGTTGGTGACATCTCCAGGCCCCTTAGGTAGTCATACAAGGCACCCATGTTATGACAGGGTGCCATCCATGAGCATGGAGATCATTGGACAGGCATACTCAGCACTCGGGTGACCAATATTGGATTACATATCACCTTCAAGGGGTATTGGCCATGCGTGGGTGGGCGATACAAGCCTTCACAATCCTCACCTCCATTATGCAACATGCTGTCTATCTTGCATAAAGACATGTGCTACACTATGATGTTGGACATGCTACATGTCCATATACTGATCTGAAAGACATACGTCATGGACAGCCATCGTCCTACTACTAGGATTGCCACATGCTGGACAGATCCCTGTGACATATATGTGACATACTCCCGCCATACCATGCAATCCTGTCCATCAAAGCTGCACATGTCATCTCTGTCATACATGGTGTAATGACCACATGGTAGATATAGTATCAACTGTCTGGATCAGTAATGTGGCACTGATGCACCTCGCGGTGGCAAAATGGCTGTCGGATACAGCTAGGAAACCTTGCCCGTACATGCTATAGTTGATAACCATCCCTGTGAATGATGTCCGACTAGCCATTGTCCCATGTCTATCACATGTGCAACACAGGCGATCTGTGGCAGGGTGTTGAACAGCTGTACAGTGCCGTGTAGATGTATATGGCAAAATACATGCAAGCAAAAGTTTCCATGCGTATGTGTGCATTGTCACTGCTCAAGTCCATTAAGGCAGTGTATGTGTTGATATGTGACATATACACAGCATCAAGGTCAACAGCATTACCGTGGGCACATCCAGGCATGTGCTGATAGGTAAGAACATCAGTGCAGGCAAACAGACATGCCCACATCAAGACAGCATTCACATGGAGTATGAACAATGTAATGAGGTGACACACATATATGGTGATGATATCCAATGCATAACGGGTGTTACATGTGTGTGACACAAACATGTCAGTCGTGTCAGTGTCATAATGATTTGCAAAGATAACTGTGCAGATGTACTAGATTTACTAGAAATGTATGTGCAGCAGTATCTCTGTACATCTCTGATACTGTGACCTGTCACCATCATTATGTCTTACAGATAATGCCTTGTTCACGCCTGCCAGCATACAGCCGCCAGGAGGATAATGTCCTCATCCCGTACCTCCATGAGAACTATGAGGTGTTGTTCAGCCATGTACCACAGCATGCCCAGTGGCGTGACGACCTGTGGCAGGATCTTCACAGGAGAGTGAATGATGTGGGTGGCCATAACCGCACCTACCAGCAGGTGCGCAGACACTGCACGGACTTGATACGACATGCAAAACAGAGTGCCACTGCAATCACCAGGGAACAAGGTGGAACAGGTGGTGGGCCACCAACCCAGCCCCCAATCACACACACCGAGGAGCTACTGGTCAGTCTGGGGAAACCCACAGAACAGCATCCACAAACACTAGCTGCCATCGTGGAGGTGGGTGTCTCCCAACCAATGAGCCTGGAGTTGCCTGGTAAGTCAGTACTGCACATATGACTATTATATCCCATTTAGTTACATGTGTCACTGTACATTATGTAATGTAACATCATATGCAAGGCATGTTGACACACATGCTGCATACTACAGTATGCTACCCTGTGTATGCACACATGTGCATACTATATGCTATTGTACAGGCAAATGTGCTAACATGCACAGTGCACCCTGTGGCTGTCATACAGTCATGGATAATGTTCAAACTGCTGTGTCACCCCTATACAGGTACCTCTGGTGTGCCGCGCAGACATCAGTCCGTTGCAGGTGAGACTGTCATCAGTATCAGGCATGTTAAAGCATAGATCTATTTGCCATGTGGCCAGTTAACACTTGTACACTTGATGTTCTGTTCAGTCACAATATACAGGTAGCATCACCCATCATTCACACTGGCTACCCATGTGCAATATATACAAATGAAGTGATACACCAACATGAAATCACAGTATTGGTCATTGCTACATGTGTGGACAGCTGTGCATACAATGGTGGAGGTGTTGTACAATGTAGGCATATGTACTATACATGGGAACAACACATGTGGTATGCAATAAGTACCATACAGTGTGCTGTGATATGGGCAGCCCACAGGAGTCACCATTGTGTTATATGCCCCCGCAATGGGTGCACACATTGTGATGTGCCATCTGACATGTCCCAGACACGTAGTGTTCTGGCTGCAATATTGTCACACTATCCCATAACCCATACCCCACATGCCAAACATACAACCCGTTGTCTGCATAGCCCTGTGGATGGTGACATATCTGACATCTATGGGTGTATGTCATATGGGACAACACAGACATGTGGGATAGATGGCCATCACAAACATTTGGCCAACACATGTTCACACATGGCCATGGGGGATGGCCAGAGACACGTAGCCACACAGTAGATGTGATGTGTATACACCCTGTTGCACATTGTCCACACATGGTCTAATTATAGCCTTAGTTGACTGATTATACAGTTGATGTGGTACACTGGACATCCTAAAAGCCTGTGCACAGCTAGTGCAGGTAACACTTAAGTCTACCATATAAGATGTGTTGAACATCACGACTGTGTCATAGCATGACAGTAGTCACCTGTACAGCTTCCACAGACATTGACACTACATCAGGCCACAGATACTGTACATTTCCCTTGCTGCTGTAGGACATCACCGTTAGCTGTGCACCTCATGTGTGTGGTACATCAATGTCATGTAGGACATGGTGAATTGACAAGTCTGCTATGTGTGGACATGGTTGCCAGGCAGCTAAGACTCTGTAGTAGTTGTGCAGGGGTGTCATCTGTAGGTCCTCCAGTGACCTGTCACATAACACAGCATGGTTTGGTGTATATACAACTCAGCATCATGGGTCACAATCCACAGTTATGTCATGGGTATGCATGCAGTTATGGCTATGCAATGTGTGCATATTATGCACTATATAGCAATATAGATGCCTCATGATGCCATGCAATGGCACAGTGTCTGTACTTCACACTGTATAGCAATGTAGATGGCTCACACTACCCTTCCATGCTCATGCACATTTGCTAAACATGCATTCTATCTGTAGGGCATACAGACAACACTGCAGAAAAGAGACATACAGTAATAGTTTATTGCACTTTAACAGCTGCCACCCTTACACTCAGAAGAGAGCTGTTTTAAAGGGCCAATTTGTTAGGGCCTCCAGAATGATTAGTAAAAGAGATGACTTCATAGCTGAATGTCTGAATTTGTGTGATATGTTTAAAAATAGAGGTTATCCTGATAATTTAATATACAATATTATGAATGAAGTAGTTTATAAAAGAGATAATTTACATTTCATACCCTTATTAAATCTGGTAGATAAAACTACATCAAACACATTGAGTTCAAATGCAGTAAATTCGGATAATAACACTACTAATCACACTACAATGATTCATATCGACATTGAAACACCAAACAATACAGGAATGTTATCATTTACTAAGAGTTTTATTACAACTTTTAATTCTGATAGTACTTCTATAGACAACATCTTAAGGAAGAATTGGCAGCTTATTAAGGCGGATACAACATTGCATTCTCTTTTTGCTAACACTCTATCTATAGTGTACAAAAAAGGCATGAACTTGAAAAACATTTGGAAAACACGTATAAAACAAAACATGGGAAAACTTTTAGATGTGGTAGATGCAAATATTGTAATTATGTATTTGAAATGAATGAACTGAAGATAAATAATATTAAGATTTGTTTAAAGGACAAAGCTTGCTGTTATACAGAAAAAGTTGTGTATTGTGCCTTATGTAATGATTGTACCTCATTTTACATAGGTAAAACAGAAAGGAAACTTAAAGAACGTATAGGTGAACACATAAGGGCCATAAGAGATGGAAATTAATTAAATGCTTTAGCTAAACACATTAGTACAAATATATCGCACAACTTTAGATTTGTAGTATTGGATGTCCTGAAGGTAGACATCAGAGGTGGGGCCTGGCAATTATTATTAGAAAGATGTGAGCTAGAACGGCAACTAAAATTGAATGCTAATAATTGGCCAGGTTTAAATAATTGTTTATCTATTGGTAGTATTTTAAAATTGAAATCACTTGTTAGGTAAGGTTTTCTTATTCTTATTGTTATTTAATACAATATTTATTAAATTTATTAACTTACAAATTAATTAATTAATTATTTAATTATTCATTTTATATTTTATATTTAATACTAGATTTTATTTTTATAATTATATTAAAAGTAAAACGGATATTTACATCGATAATTTTTTAAGAAATATTAATTAAAACTTTTAAGGAATACTAACTTAATGCATTATTTAATTTATTCACTTATCATCCATTACGACATTACTATTAATGTATTGTGTCATTATTTTTTAGAGACATTGTTGTGGGTCAACTAAGAAAATATTTACATATTTATATGATTGCTGGTATTATGTATTTACAAACATATACTTCACAATTAATATTTCGAACACCATTCATGGAATAAATTAATAATTATTATTATTATTTTTATTGTATGACTTTTTTAGAGGCTGGCTTTAAGCCTCATGAATATGGGGTGAGCGCTTTTATATACAAGCACACTTTTGCTAGCATCATTATTGTTGAGAGGTTAATTCAATTTTTATATACAATTATATACATAAAACACTTTACATTCATAATTCACTAAACATTAGTCACCTGAAATTTTACTACACACTGTACATTACTATATAATTTTCTTTACATTTTTAATCATATTACTATTTCATCATATGTTGACATTAAGGGACATTTTATTTCTATGTACATACACTCATTGGATTAATGCATACATTCTATATAAATGGACTTTTTTGAATAAGGATTTGTATTTGTGAGCACATTTTCTTTATATGCTGATTATACGCTGCTTCTTTTGATGTATGCTTTACACATCTCACAGACATTTAAGTTTAATTCTTTAACATAATTTCACAAAGACTTGTGACAACCTTACAAGTAATTGTTTAGCACAGATTTGAGTGTATTGTTTACGGATATAGTATTTGTATTGTTTGTTAAAGTATTGTTTTTGAGGTATTGGTCCCACAGTGCTCAAAGTTTTTAAGGCATGTTATTTCTTTAATTTTTTGAATGAACTCAATTGCTTACATCACTGATTTAATCTATTTAAATAACAGGAAGTGATGTATAACTGTTTTTGAAAAAGTTTGGCAGGAGCCAAACGAAAGTGCTTAATTCATACTGTCTTTTTTACGCTTTGTGGATTTGTTACATTAATCAGTATTATTCAGTTGGACATTATTTTTTTGTGGGTTTGTGCCATCATACTTTTGTCGAGCAAGTCCGTTTCTCTTGGTTTACGTTTGGTTTGTTTATACTCTTAATACTGCAATGTGATGCCCATTAATGACGCTGTACATGTGTCAGGACACCATTGTGTCAGACATGTATGCATGTTAATGCACATGTCAGCAGATTACATGTCAAGGTCACGTCAGCCATGTGTACTGTTATCCTGTTCTGGTCCACATGGTGTATCACGGGGATGCATGCATACTACCATGATTGTGTGAACTACATGGCTACTGATATGACACCTGCTTGCTGTAGTGTGCACCCCAGGGAGGTATACTAACTAACACTATTAATGTCTGAGCTGCATTCCGTCTGCTGTATCACATGCATGCTGCATGCCGTCTGTCAAATCACATGCATGGTGTGTCTGTGTGTGTCTGTGTGAGTCTGTGTGTGAGTCTGTGCATGAGTCTGTGTCTGAGTCTGTGTGTGTCTGTGTGTGTGTCTATTGTAATTTAGAGTTTTTCTTTGCATTCACAGGTGATGTAGGTGCGTTACCCTCCTGCGGTCCATCTGATGTTAGTGTCCTTACAGATACTAGCAGTGATGAACATATGCATGAAGTACAGGCAGGGTTGAATCTGTGCCAATGGTTGCCATCCCAGCTATGTACCCCTCTTCCTCACACACAGTTCTGCTGCCAACACATACCACATCACCAGTGGCCATAGAGGAAGCACAGTCAGCGTCTGTTAGCATGGAACAGGAACATCTGGTGGCTACAGGAACATCTGGTGGCTACAGAAGGTGTGTCTCCACACCATGGTGTCAGTGTAATGACTGCAGATGTGCCACACAGGCATGTGGCCGGTGCTGCTCGTAGGAGGACCTCTGGCAGACATGCACCTGCAGGACAGAGTGCAGCAGCTGGTATCACCAGACACATGTTCCAGACTGTAATGGCAGCACAGGCACATGTGAATGGCAGAACATTAAAGGGCAGAGGCTGCAGAGGGCTGCTATCCGTACCCTAAATGACAACATCCAGGCATTGGCAAATGCTCAACAGCAGATTGCTGATGTTCTGGACAGGCGATTGGGTGACATGGTCGGAATCCTTGACCGTGGCATGGCAATCCATGAGCGAGAGCTGTCTGTGCTGGAAAATCTGGTAGGAGTGAGGCATAGGCCAGCTACATCACCTAGTGCAGATCAACGTGAGTGTGCCACCTCACATGCCTGCTCCCATAGTGCAGGTAGCAGTAGCAATGCAGCTGGTGCGGTGCTGTCTACACCAGGACACATCAGGCCACGTGGGCGTGGCCCTGGATGTTCCCAGCGAGGACACGGTTTCAGTGGACATGTGTCGTCGGACAGTAGCCAATCTGTACCTCCGGCTGGTAGTACCCGTGCAACCCCTGGCAGGCACAGGTCACGTGGCCATGGCCGGACACAGTGAACTGTACAACCTGGGGTGTACAATCTGGAGCTGTCAATAATACACCTGTGTAGGCCTCACAAAAGGCAGAACCGTGTGCACACATACACACACACAGCAAACACATCTGTAGGGCACCACAACACCCACATTCATACTGAACAGACATGTCCAATCATATCACCGGCCCTTCCCCACACACATGATGTCATCCATTGGTGCAGCCTATGGCCCTGGCAAACATTATCACCCTGTGCAAATGATGAAGCCTGTGCCGCATCCCTGTCATCCACACCATCGGTGCAGGGACATGCTCAAATGGTCTGATGCACAGGGTGAACAGAATAGTGAGAGAAGTGTATATTACATTAGTTGTGTAAGAATGGTGAGAGAAGTGTATATTACATTAGTTGTGTAAGAATAGTGAGAGAAGTGTATATTACATTAGTTGTGTAAGAATAGTGAGAGAAGTGTATATTACATTAGTTGTGCACTGTTGACACGCACCAGACATACCATGTAGTACAGGTTTAGCATGCATTGTTATATGTTCACAGTATGTGTCTCAGTAACAACAGTAACAGCATGTTGGTAATTATGCCCTGGTTCCCTCCTTATGGTCTACTTGCATGTGCCTACAGGTAGCAGTGTTTGCAGTCTCCCATGTGTAACTGGAGTACTCACAGGCATGTATGGCAATATCAGCATGCTAATACACCAAAAAACGCCGGACAAACTGTAGAAAACGAAAAAGTACAAGGAAAGCAGCCCCACAGAATCCAGTATATTACGATTATAATAAATCCAATAGGTGAAGGTTTTCACAAATACAATAGCTCAGTTTAAAACGTTAGAACTTTTATTTGTATACAAGCACTTTCGGAAGGATTGTATCCTTCCTTCTTCAGACCAAACAATTCATTGTAGAATGGTTCTCACTTAAATAGAGTCCCAGTTAATTAATTAATGACATCAGAAGTGAGAACCATCTTTTTTAAAAAATTTGTTAAAACCACATTACTTATTAACTTTAAAGTGCATAAATTCAATTTGTGTGTGACACAACAAAACATCAGTAATTACATCAAAAAATCGCTAGCATATGTTATCTAATTATTGTTGTTACATTGTAGTAAAAATATAGTTAAAAAATGTGGAATATTTTACACGAATCCTTATTACTTCCTAACTAAACATCTCTCCCTGTAACGTCAACTGAAATAAAGTACTTAAAAATTAAGATACAAGTCGGTCTACTTTGTGATATCCACCATTAAAAATGAGTAACTATCTGGTTTTAATGTTCAAAATAAGAGTAAAAACAAGCCCCAGGTCAAAATTTAATAATCAGGTAGCCCAAAAGTTCTATTCTACAAGCATAGGTCATCCTACATGTTTTATTATAACAACTTAATTTCAAAACGACATATATGCTCAAACCTGTAATGAATAAATATTAATATTATACTAGTATCAAATCTTACATATTGTCAGTTCATTTAATAAAATATGTTATATTAAAATATATTAAGTATATAGTCATTTTGGAAATAATGTTATCATTATTATATACTAATTAAATATAATAAATACTATAATAAATATATGTAAAGCCTACTATCTAAACTTTAAAAACCAAAGTAACTTATATTAATTCTATGATCTAAATATATTATTGATTAAATTTTAAGCTTCTAAATTTATAGGTTTATAGAAAAATGTAAATAATGAAAATGAAAGATAAAAATAAAAATGTGTTACCAAATACGTGTTTAAAACCTATTTACATGTTTACGCCCCCCCCACCCCAAAACCAAAAAGATATATAAGTATGTATATCTCATTGGACATAAGACTAATTGATATGTCCATATGTATTTAATTCATATATTAAATCTAAAAAAAGAACGGAACAAGTAAAGGTGTTAATACTAATATAATTTATCCTTCATATTGTTGTTATAACTATTACCTCCTTAATGCTAACTGTTTTAGTATACAAGTTAATGAGAGTGATTCATTATCAATATCAGCATACTATACGTAGCCTCAACCTGACTGTTGGAAAGGCTAACATACCACAGATGTCCACACATATACTGATCCAGAAGCATGTGGGCAGTTTAATAGGCTACAGTGGCTAGAGACGTGACATCCATACCAGGTCACATCACAGGTATGTTGACATGGTGCAGGGGTTGTACACAGCGGTCCGGCCGATGATAACGTTAGAGGCCACTTGATAGCATGAGGCCTCAATGTGTAGCAGTAATACCCTGTCACATTACAGGAACAAGCCCACACTCACGGGGTCAACAACGCTATAATGCACACCTCATAGTGTTGAGGTGTGGACCCCTGCCTATGTGGTAATCACCCTCACAGTACTGTGCACTCACATGACGCGACACAGAGAAAGAACATGTACAGGTAGCCATTACGTCTGAGACCGATGGCATCAACAGAGTAGTAGACTGCATCACCATGAGGGGTTAGGGATCCTGTGTGTTCTGTATGGTAGCATACACCCTCACTCCATGCACCAGACAGCCATACATACATACACACACACACACACACACACACACACACACACACACACACACACACACACACACACACACACACAAACACTGTGGAAACCACAAATGTCATTCACATATGGATAGCTGATATGTGTGTGACACACACACCACCCCTGCTTATGTCATGCTTTCCACACTGCAGTAAGTACAGATGTCTACAACAGTGTACAGAGGTATGAAACAATTGGGATGTATTTCCCACCATATGTGGCATATATGGTCACACAAGCAAACACACATGGCAGTACTGTGAATGATACACCTGCTATATGATGATACGTCTGACAGACATGCAGCAGTATTGGCTGCATTATGTGTACCAATGCTACCTCCAGCAAATGTGCTGCTATATGCACACGGGAGGATGTAAGTGTTACATGTGTCAAGTGACTTACAGTCAGTAACACCTGACCGCTGTGTAGGTTTTATGTCTTCACCGTCAAGTAACAGTAACATAGTGTACTGTTTGCACATGTAATGGTAGGATGGCGTGTGACACACCTGTGAGCCGTCCCCAGCAAACATCCATCTGCACAGGTGGATCACCACTTTATGTACACACATCCATCCATACCTGATGTACATCCTACCGTACTGTCAGTATGTCACCATATACAGGTGTCAATGATGGGGCTGCATTGCAACTGCATGTTGTAGTTAGGCACAGATGAGTTACATACATCAGCTACTGCACATGCATGGTAGCTGCATGCACACTACAAATTGTACATGTGTGTTGGTCCTACATGCTTGTCATGGAGCCATGTTTGTATGCATTGCAATTGGTGGACATGTGTGATGACATACATAACACATGGACTGTTGTATGATATTATGGGTGTCATGGGTAACTAGTAAAGAGGGAATGTGTCATCAGTCAACATTGCTACCTCATGTACTGTTAGCATTCAACAGCCATGGACCCACCTTCTATTTGCATGCGTGTGATTGCTGTAGCCACTTGTCTGCACGGAGGACAGCAAAAGCTATGCTATGCACATATGTGTTGTGTGTGTGGTCCATGCACATATTCACTGCGATTACATGTATGTCATATCCAAACATGTGTGTTCTTTGGTGTACAGTGACAGTCATCTGACACAGCTATGTAAGACCCAGGGACCCTGGTATGTGTAGAGCTGACCTGGTTATGTACAGTGGTATCATTGCAATGTATAACACATGATGGCACCCTGTCGGTACATGTGTAGTCTGCACAGTTGCTATAGACCTATGTATAGTCCACTGGTCATGAGTCACACGGTGTTGTGGTAATGTATGGCTGTGTATTGCTGGTCCAACGACATGGTGATGTCTGAGGGCTACATAGCAGACTGTGGTGTGTACCTCTGTGATCTGCACCTGAGACATCTGTGATGGCTCCTGAGTGTGTACTTTCAGTACATGTGAGTGGCCTTCATGTACGTGGGGACAGTAACACCATACTGTGCTCTTCCATGTTTAGAATCCGTGTGCATGCAAGACGGCCCTTTGCAACTGCTAAGTGTGTGAGCATGCCCAGTACAACATTGTGTACATGGACACACAGTACATTCCACACTGCGCCCTTCTGTGTTTAAAATCCGTGTGTATGCAAGATGGCCCTTTGCAACTGCTAAGTGTGTGAGGATGCCCGTACGCCATTGTGTAGATGGACACACAGTACATTCCAAACGGACATGTGATCCTAAGTGTGTGGGCATGCCCAGTGACACCTTGTGTTGGTGATGTGCCTCTGTGTATGGGCATGGCCATTGACATCCTGTATAGTGATGATGGTCATCCAGGCAACAGATGTCCATTTTCCATGTCACGATGTATGCCTACATTGAACACATTGGTTGACTGTCTTGAAGGGTGTACTGTCTGTGGCATGTCCCGTATCTATGTAGTGTTGTTGTAGTGCTCCGTAGATAGGCAGTTGCCCCGATCACACCACTGCCGTGTGTTTGTCTACGTCTACCTTGGGACAGTAAAATGCTTTCAGATTGCTCACTCTCTATACATTCCCTATCAGCGTCCTTGCCTTTGCAGATGATGTCATCCACCTAGAAGTATGCCTCTGGGAGTGCTGCATTCAGTAATCTCGGTAGCGCATTCTGTAACTGCGTATTGCTGTAGTGTGATAAGGTAGTTAGGTGTATGTTCAACTCCCAGCCTTGCCAAGTGTGTGTGTGTGTGTGTGTGTGTGTGTGTGTGTGTGTGTGTGTGTGTGTGTGTGTGTGTGTGTTTCCAGCTGCCTGGGGACACAGTAATGCTTTTAGATGCCTCACACCACATACATTCCCTATCAGTGTCTTTGCCTTTGCGGATGATGTTATCCACCTAGAAGTATGCCTCTGGGAGTGCTGCATTCAGTAATCTCAGTAGCGCATTCTGTAACTGCGTAATGCTGTAGTGTGATAAGGTAGTTAGGTGTATGTTTGACTCCCAGCCCTGCCAAGTGTGTGCCTCTGTGTGTGTGTGTGTGTGTGTGTGTGTGTGTGTGTGTGTGTTTCCAGCTTCCTGGGGACACAGTAATGCTTTTAGATGCCTCACACCACATACATTCCCTATCGGCGTCTTTACCTTTGCGGATGATGTCATCCACCTAGAAGTATGCATCTGGGAGTGCTGTGTTCAGTAATCTCGGTAGTGCGTTCTGTAACTGCGTAATGCTGTAGTGTGATAAGGTAGTTAGGTGTATGTTCGACTCCCAGCCCTGCCAAGTGTGTGCCTCTGTGTGTGTGTGTTTCCAGCTGCCTGGGGACAGAGTAATGCTTTTAGATGCCTCACACCACATACATTCCCTATCGGCATCTTTGCGGATGATGTCACCCACCTAGAAGTATGCCACTGGGAGTGCTGTGTTCAGTAATCTCGTTAGCGCGTTCTATAACTCTGTTATGCTGTACTTTGATAGGGTTGTTATGTTTATGTTCAACCCCCAGCCCTGCCAAGTGTGTGTGTGTGTGTGTGTGTGTGTGTGTGTGTGTGTGTGTGTGTGTGTGTGTGTGTGTGTGTTTCCAGATGCCTGGGGACAGAGTAATGCTTTGAGATGGCTCACACCACATACATTCCCTATCGGCATCTTTGCCTTTGCGGATGATGTCATCTACCTAGAAGTATGCCTGTGGGAGTGCGGTGATGCCAGAACTTGGTAGCACGTTCTGTTACTGCATAATGCTGTAGTGTGGTAGACTAGACAGGTAGATGCTTGATTCCAGGGCATGGCAGGTGTGTGTTTGGCAGTTATACCATATGTGTTGGTATCTGTGGGTGGCTAGCTGCAGGATGTGTCCAGTTTGTTTTGTTGCTGACCTATTTAGTGTCCACAGCCCACATATTCTGCCAAGACACTGGGTTGTCAACACATACAGTCACCAATAGGTCTGGTGAGTAACTGTCAGCAGCCCTACTCTTACACTTGCTACGGTCTGACCCGTGTGACGCAATATAACAAACATGCCTTGATATTAACAACACTACATTTTGCAGGTGGCACATGTAGTTTCCTTTCCATTCCTGTCTAATGCATTGCTGTCATGTGGTTTGCTGTTGTGATATAAATGCCATATCTACATATGTGTGTACATGTATATGTGTGTATGTATATATATATATATATATATATATATATATATATATATATATATATATATATATATATATGTCCATGTATATATGTCTACAAATAATATATGTGATATATGTAGATGTAGAGGTGGACATAGATGTAAACATATGTCTGGGGACTTCAGCACTATTGACTATTTGTGCCGGATGATCTGTACTTGATAACCTGGGATCTATGTATATCTGCCATGGCATGGTGTTAATGCACATCGTCTGTGCTGTGCAGGGACATGGGTTGTAGTCATGTAGACACCGGTTATTTTGCTGCTGGGAAGACCATGGGACATCGAATATGGTGATGGTAAGGCACCTGTTGCCAGTTGTGTGTGGATCTGAGTGAAACTGAGCAGTGGTTAATATGTTGGTGGTTCGGTATGGGTCATATAGCTATTCATTAGAAGACTATACTATGCAGATGAGGTTGACTATGGTGTATCACAGTTATCACCAGGGTGTGCTGCTGGTCCCTGGAATGTATGTGTGTAGTCAGCCAGGTGCAGGTCTTGCATATAGTTGACAGCATGGGGGGGGGCAGGCATACTGTACGTACATTGCAGAACTGTGCCTTGGGACTGCTCCTGCCTTAGCAAACCTAAGCTAGGGGTGTGTCTATACCTGTCTGGTGACATTGGGAGGGATGACAGCAGTGGTGGGGTAGTCAGAGTGTACAGGCTGCACAAACAGGTGTTGATCATCACAATCAGCTGATGACATGGCCAGCCCGCACATGAACAGTACATTAATGCGAGCAAGCAGCATACACACATGTTTCATCCACACTCTACACCACCGGTGTATACCTGCAGGGACATTTCATGACACAGTCCAACCAAATGACATGGGCTGCAGCAGGCATCATATACCAACATGTGCAGGAGGCTGGGCAGTGCAGATGTGTATGCTGCCGAACAAACCTTACTGGGGTGACATAAGACATTATAAACCGAGGGTGACTTACCAGGGTCTACATGGGCTGGGGATGTTGGAGCACTATGGGGTGGACAGAGATCTCCTACAGCAGCTTGTTGACCTGTGCCTAACACATCAAACAGGCTGAAGGGAACGCATCACAGTGGATACCATGGGATGTGCTGGCCTAGGTGTACTAGCCACAGGTACATCACACAGCACAACTGGGGATATCATGGGTATCTCACAGGCATCTGTGTCCATAGTATTGCACCAGTTCACAGATGCCATGTCAACACATGCTAGTGAGCACGTACAGGTCCTCCACACACGTGATTAGTGGACCAGCAATATGAATCTGTTCAACCACATGGATGAGTACCCTGGGGTACTGGGTGCTATAGCCCGCACACTTAGCACCACCTGGGGAGCAGGGTAGGGCCTACAGTCAGTGCAGGGGCATACCCTCCAACAGCTAGCCCCTATGCAATGGCCAGGATATGAGATTGAATGTGTGTGCTGTCTGCCCTGGAAGCCGTGATGTGTCTGATATATGGTGTCTGACACAGCTGTAGCACACTAATGCCTATGTGGACATCCCCTACAGTCTCCTAGTGGGGGATGCCAGGTAAACACTGGTGTAGTGGCTTATAACACCCATCAGCAATGCACACACACCTGAACACTCACACCATACTGAGGCGGATGCACAGGCAAGACATATACATGTGCATGTGTTTGGGATGCTCAGTTCACAGTTCTGGTATCTGGACACATCTGTTGGGGCTCTGTAGTATTCACAAGCTACATGCATACAGGTTGTTATGTTATTTGCTATGCTACACAATGTTATACTGCAGTAACAGTTGCAGCAGGAACAGCATGGGGCAGGGCCACATAGCCCAACACCACTGCCAAGGCCTGTACAGGCACAGTGTGACTTGGTGAAGGAACTACCTGAGTAGGGCACAGTCGGCAACAGCCCATGCACAGCATGACCTGCCTTTGGCAAAGAGGCAACACAAGGCATATGCACTGACACAGTAGGTACCCACATATTTCCCCTCTCTGACCCGTACACAGTACAATGGATGCCAAACATGACAGTACCTGTGCTCGGCCATGTATGGGAGGTGTACTGTGTGCATCTGACATAGGCAGCACTCCAGCACCATCCTCAAGTCCGTAACACAACCAGGGTATGTCTATTGACCTAACAAGTGGCAGTTGTATTAGAATATGTACTTACCCATTGCTCTGGTATTGCTCTGGTATTGCTCTGGTATGTATGTGAGCATACAAGTGACTGTGGTGGCCAAATGTTAGGACAGCAGACAGTACACATCCATAGTGGCACCATGACCTCTGTAGCACATACAGGGGTCACAATGGTAGCCTGTAGTACACAGGGTGTCCTAACCCACTGCAGATTATGGGCTGATCATCATGTGTGTCCGTACAGCCTACACATGTTCCATGCAGCTGGACAGATGTGGACCAGTACAGCCAAATGATATACGATGGCCTATGGATATGCCCAATGACAGACCCCAACCCCATATGACACACACAGACGACAGCAGGCCAGGCCGTTTGATGTAGGATGTGTAATAGGACATCCAACACCACTGTGCTGGTAAATAATGCTGGGAACTGACGTACCCTGGTATCCCTCCAACCAGCAATTTAGGTAGGTCCACACACTGACATGGAGTACCCGGCAGACCAGTACAGTAGCAGCAGATGTGTACAACTGTTGTCCGTGCCCCCGTCACACCTACACATGTGAGAGTCATGTGCACCACCCATGGTGCTGTGTAGGACTGTGGTTGTGGTTGCATGTTCCCCCACGCTCTACAGACATGTAGCAGCTGTCAATGCCACATGACCATTAGCTACCCTGCAGCCACAGCATGTCACCTGTCTGTGTAGAACGGAGGGGTCAGCAACACAGTACTAACTATCTGGACATGTGACACATGCAATACAGTTGACCATACGTTGCATGCTCACACACATGACGGTATTGTCAGTCTACAACATGCGTAAAAGTCATACTGGGCATGCTCACACACTGAAACACAGGACGGCCAGGCATGCACACACCAGTGGTCCGGAAATATCTGCCAGTTCATTGCTATACTGTTGGATGCCTGCACTGTATGGTGTTTGCGGTCTATTGTCTGTACATATGCCATGGTCTATTGTTAATTCACATGAGCTATGTGTGCAGGGTACTTCTACCATCACGTGTATAGGGCGGTTCTTTGTTTGTGGACAGGCCGATGCCTTTGGATACAAACCGGGTAAGGCACAGTCCAGCAGGTGGGAGCTGTTGTGCTTGGGTTTGCACAGTGTTAAGCACTGCTGACCTCTGGTCACAGCACCTTATACACGTTTACACTCCACATTACTTTGTCAGGGCACTACTGGCATACTGGCAGACAAACACGCTTACAGCCGCTCTCTCTCCGACATTTCTGCTTACATTTGTCACTCACGCTGGGTGTGTGTGATCCCTTGTGATGCGTATTACATCAGACTACATGACTACAGTATCGGGTATGTGTAACCATTTTGCGACGGCAGCCATTTCGACTGTACGGACTCAGCGGCCTGTCCAGTGACGTAATCATATTATAATGCATGTTCCTCATACGATCTGCTCCCATCTGCCTGATACATGGGAACCGATACTCTGCAATGCTGACATGTGACTTGAGCTTGTTAACGCAGCTGTCTGCCGAGTCATGCTACCACATACCAACTGCACGTTGACCACCTTTCAGATTGCACGACGGGAGACTGTAGGAGTGACACCTTTCCCACTTTACATGGGACAGTCTCTCATCACACATCACATGTGACAATACCAGAACTCTCCACCAATTGGGGACACATTTTTGCAGAATCAGGGACAGGTCATGAAAAACAGGGACACTTTTACAAAAGTAGTGCTATTAACTTGACACATTGACAGAATCAGAGCATATGACTTAATACACATATTCTGAAGTAACAGTTGTTTATAACTCTTACTTATTGTCATTAGTCAGTAAATGTAATTCACCACCTTTCCTTCAACAGCCAGTACATTTAACAGGGATTAAGAAGGACACAGTTAGACTTTCAAACTCAGGGACGTACCTGACATTCCGGGACAGTTGAGTGGTATGGACAATACTCTAGCCATTGCAACTGTCTTGATTAGGGGACCTTCTCATGTTGTTGGTGTCTGTACTGGTTGCTTGTTACAGGTCTTGTATACCTGACACGTTGATATGTCATATGTAGTAGCATAACCAACTATACTGCTGCTAGACTACGCTTTGATTTGCTCCGATATGTATATTTCTGTACTATGCATGGCTGTAAGTATGTTCTGCCCTGGTACATCTGACAGTTCTACAGAGCAGGTTCCACTTTGGCTGTTCAGACTGGTGGTGGCCCTATAGACCCTATATGTAGAGCTATCACGTGTCGAGGCAAGACATACCCACAGCATACCTCTCAACTGTCCCTGATTTTTTAGGGCCGTCCCTGATTTTGAATCAAATTTTAACTATGTCCCTCTTAATCCCTCCTAAAACTAGTGACATTTGGAGGAAAGGTGGTGAATTACACTTCATGAATAATGACAATAATTAAGAGTTACAAACTTCTTTTACTTCAGAAAATGTGTATTAATTCATATGCTCTGATTCTGTCAATGTTTCCAGTTAATAGCTCTAATATTTTAAATGTGTCAATGATTGTCCTCGTGTTTTCTTGACTTGTCTGTGATTCTGTTGAAATTTGTCCCCAACTGGTTGAGAGGTCTGATCCACAGCCGGTAGTACATGGACGACCTCCACGGTTTGCATACATTAAGGTTATTCATGTAGCATTATAATTGATAATACTGTTTCCTATTACATGTAGCTGTTACTGATAAAACAAATTGATGTCTGACACCACTACTCACACTATATAGCCTCCATTCCCGAACTCACAGGCCATGTGCCATAACTGTCATTTTGCAAGACACAACTGCCCAGACGGGTGTGTCCCTTGCAGGCGTACGGGTGTTTAACCTCTTCTATTATGCTATCATCTATCTGAGGTGGTCAGCAATTTATGCACTTTCAGTCAGTAGCAGAACTCACATACCGATGGGTGTGACTGAACACTGTATCAGGAACAATGCATAACACCCTGCGGGACACATTTAGACGATTGGTTCTATTAACCAGACACATTCACAGTCACAGAACATATGTATTCATTCACGTTTGTCGAGGTACATGCCGCTTATGACTCATACATGTTGTCATCTGTCATTACCTGTATTCCGCCACCTGTTCACCTAATATCAGTAGTTCTGGCAAAGTGGACTTTGTTACATTCTGATACATAACTATGGATGTCCATGCTAATCGGGTACACAGCACTGTGTAGGTCTCTATGTATTCCTCGATGGTTTACAAACTATCCGGTAGATGTGCTCTTCAGGTTTGGGAGGTGTAGGCGTATGCTATGCCCACATAGGAATATTAATGACTTCCACTGGGCAGGCCTACTACATCTCTGCCAACCAGTACCTGCACACTTAAGTCCATTAATGCATATCCATGGTCCACCTACCTGGCACCCCTCTGCAGCAGACATGACAAATACTTACTGTGAGCGCAGCTGGGGTATGAGCACACCCCTACACATTGCCCACTCACCCCATCTCGGGACACATGTTGTACATTTTGTCAACCCATGTATTATCACACTTACACAACCTACTGTTCCATGTACACCTACATCCTGCTCATATTAGTGTCAGCAGATTCTTTCATACCCTGAATTTTTGGGGTCCCGCAAGGGACACCGTTATCCATGTTTAAAGTGTAGACCTTGCAGAACTCTCTCACTGGTCCTTTCCTACCAGTGTTTTGGACAGCGGCAGTGTATTGATCTGTATTACCTGTCTGTATGTCTGTCTGGCCTAGCTGGGCGATGTGAGGGGTACAACATTTCTTTATTGGACCTCCCAGTCACAAATGCCTGGGCTGTAAATATGTTACCCCTAATTGCTGTGAAATAACCTATTTATGTGAATGTGTATATCTACACTGACATATAGCTTGTTTTGTGTGTATGTGCATATCTCACTACCTGTTGTTTGTGTATATATATCTATCTATATATATATCCATAGTATATCCTTGTGTGTGCGTGTGTGTGTGTGTGTGTGTGTGTGTGTGTGTGTGTGTGTGTGTGTGTGTGTGTATATATATATATATATATATATATATATATATATATATATATATATATATATATATATATATATATATATATAGATATATATATATATGTATGTAAATTAATATAGCTATGTGTATATATACATTTTTATCTATATATACATCTGTGTGTCCGTTAACCTATACATTTCCCGGACATGGGCACTTACACATGCGTATTGGTTTTATCCCTGCTTCAGCAGTATGCTATTGCCTTAGTCATTCTGACACCGACACTTCACTACGGTGAACTTGTGCTCAGTATATTCACGTTATGCAGTGGATAGATGTCGCAAGTTTTTCATGTCTGGGGTGCCGCTGCTAACTGGGCTGTGATAGTGTCATTCGACCTATTCCTCGTATGCGCAGCCTATTATTCCTGTTACTGTATTTGTTTCTGTACACATTCATATTATTACTGTTGATAGGATGTGTGTTTGTGTTACTGTGACTGTACATCGACAAATTGTTGTCTTCATGTAGTTGTGTCTCTGCTTTTCCCGGTTTGGGGTTGTCACAGCAGAACTCCGTTCCTCTCATGGGTGGCGTATAGGTTTTACATGCCGGGCTGCCAGACCTAACGCACAACGTCCAACAATGATACGCCCATTCACGGATGTCTCCACGCAAACGACGCTCCATCTGGGAATCACAACTACATACTAGCTGACCTCCACGGGCCACTCCATTGCACCCGGCGCAACATACCCTATCACTCCTGTGGCCATACTCGCATATCCATAATTTCTCCTGCACACCCGTGTTGAGTTTCTCCACATAACAGCCATTATACACCTGATATCGCAGCCATGACACACCTTTACACATTGCCCTCTCATGAGTGTTGGGGCCCTTACACACATTTTGTACTGCCTCGTGTATTCACAGGCTCACCATCCATTCATATTTGCACATAAGTGCCTTTCCTTGTGTTATGGATTACGAACAATTTGCAGGTTACAAGTGTAGGTGGTTGCAACATGTCCTACATTCCGTCTGTTTACAATGTTGATGTCGCACTTCAACGATGTTATGGCCACTGGTATAGCCCTGCCTCTGGTGTGGAGAGTGGTGCTCTACCCACACTTGTGCAGCTTTATGTGACATACGCTGTGATAACTTCATAATTCCTAACTTGTTCTGGATTCCCTTCACAACCCTTAGGTTTGCTTTCGTCTTTCAGCATTCCTAACACATATATATATATATATATATATATATATATATATATATATATATATATATATATATATATATATATATATATATATATATAGATAGATAGATATGTAGCTATATAATTGCATATTTCTGTTATGTCTGTGGATATTTATCTATACACACATCTATCTAACTATATATATATATATATATATATATATATATATATATATATATATATATATATATGAAAGTTACAGCTGTAGAAGACAACATACATTTGCTATGCTAATAGCTGCGTACACCCGCGCAGGCCCACTTGCATCTACTTATTCTGAGTTACATATGTTTATAGGCACGGCTTTAGGATTACATGTGCCTTATTCCTTATGACAGTACCACTTTGATGGAATCCGGTTAACGGACCCATGCGAATGTGGTCACCTTTACATGTACAAATGTTGGCTTTACAGCACAGAGGCATTCATTACACAATTAATATGTGCTATAGTCATGACTAGCACTGCCCTGGCGCTGTTCAAAGATCAGACGTAGCAGATGGACAGAGTTAGTCCAGAGTTTAACATTCTACCTGTGTTTACAGACGCAGGTGTTTGGGCACCTCTGACCACATTATTGGGTCGGCGCTACATAATTTAGGGCAGGGAGTGGTTCTACTACTTAATACAGGTTGGGGGGGGTTTCCCTTCCCATTTGAATATTTAATTCATTTATACATACAGTGAATATTATTCTGGACATCTGTTATGAAATCACTACAGGTATGCAATAGTCCTGTCAACAGATGGGACAGTTGGTTGGTGTACTTCTGCGTACGGACCTCTCTGATACTTGGGGACTCATGTCCACAGTGACAGGGACAAGGCTAAGACAACTCAGGGACAATCATGGACACTTCTACCATATTAGTACTATTAACTTGGAACATGTTGACAGATTCATAATACTACTAATTGTCTGCAGTTAAATGCGTCTATTACTCTTCATTGTTGTAAGTAGTCATTCTCATTCAACACCTTTCCCCCAAAGGTCACTGGTTTTGTGAGTTTTTAAGGGTCTGGCCAGTTATTGTGTGAATGCTCTGACCATTGGTATCGTTGACATTGCCATATGTACGGGTTGTGCTGTATTCTGGTGACTAGGGTTGGCACCTTTTCAAATGGCCAAGATGGGACATTTTTGGAACACACCAGATTTTACAAGCCGACACATACCCATGGTCAGTACAACAGATAGAACTTGACTTATTTGCCTACATAAAAGCCTATTGTTGTAGCGGTTTAATTGCTTATTCTGTTTCTTGTACATTTAGGTATTGTAGATACTGCAATAATTATTTTCTGCTACTATTACATAACATATGGGACATAATTATGTCCTACAATCCCAGGACATTTGACATGTCTTTTGTCAGGACACAACTGTCCAATGATGGACTGTCCCTCGCAAAGCGGGACAGATGAGAAACCTACTGCGGACACCAGATTGTTTGGGCCAACACATAGCCACGGTCACTGCAGGTTTATAACATTCATTTGTTTCCTAGCTGTAAACCTTATACCTTTGGCACTTTTGTTGCTTGCCTGTTTCTTGTATGAATTAAGTTTATTCTATCCTGACGTGACCGCTTTAGGCAACTGTTACATGCAGTATGGTGCATAGTTATTTCCTACGGTCACAAGACATTTGGCATTGTACCATTGTTGGTCAGGTCACACCTACACACACATTAATTGTCCCTCACACAGTGGATCAGGGGTATCCTGTTTACGTCAGTGCCTTCATCACCCTGATACCATGTGCCACTATGCGAATGTGTGCAATATATTCTCTTGCTTATTCGTGTCGGGACACGTGCATGACGGGCAGGTGTTTGATCCTGGGTGTTAGGTTATGCATGACCATTTAGGGCTGGACAGTGTCGTGCACCACTAATGCACATTCCAACCTGTGTCCAGATATCTACAGGACTGGACTTTGTGTCTTCCATTCTAATGTTTACACAGGTTACGTATCCCATGTGGGATATCCCAAAAATTGGACAAGACCAAAACAAGACGAATACCGACTATTTTTCTTGCATTATGAAAATGTGCTGGGGGTTTTACATGCAAGGGATACATAGTGTGCAATCTTGCAACTGCTTAGGGTGACACTACCTACTACATATGCGTAGTGGTCACTATGTGTAGATGTGGCTGCACCAAACCAGTAGGCCAAGTATGACTGGATTTGGTGGACGTTCAGGTAAAGGAGTGGTTTGTGTTACGTGGAATGGATGCTGGGTAGTCCATTATGCATCCAGGTGTGTTGCATTTGTTATGGCCAGTTCCATCAGGACCAATCTGTGGGTATGTGCCAGTGACATGTCTATACATTTGTATCACACATTTCCATATTCATATGTTTGTGGGATTGCGTTCTACAGTATGGCCTGTCTGGTTGTATTGCAGCTGTTTATACATGTGTTTGTGTTTATTTCAGCTTCACCCGCTACTCCCTCATACACCTCTGGTTCACCTATTTTGCATATGACACAGTATCGCCTTGGAGGATTGTACCATTACCCATCCCCCCACACACACATATTCCTCACACCCCATACATCACTGCTTTGGTTGTTGGCCCATGACACGGCCAGAGTAACACATTGAATACATTACATATGTCAGGTACATGTATAGTTGTGTGGACTACCCTGCCATGTTTGCTTTCCACATGCTATACCTCAAACACATAGGTACACGCCCATACTTAACTTTCATTACATGGTTGGTATACCCAGGTACTACCCATTCAACTGTGACACATCCTGACAAGTTCGGCTTGTACCGCTGATTTGCGGAGTTTGGCAGACTGTTCTACTCATTGGTAGGATGCCACCTTTTCCTATGTCCAGGATGGAATATATTCCATACACATATCTGACTGTACTGGACAGCACGTCCCCACAGTTGACGGTACGGATAATACTGTTCCTTTCAGCCTACATGTTTCCTTATTGTTGTAGCTGTTTATATGCTCCTTCTGTTTCGTTTACATGCTTATTCTGTTTCCTATCACATTTGGTATGTGAAATACAGACATACCTTTTGTATGTGACTATTACATGCCTTGTGGGATATGATTCGGACATACGGTCGCTAGATATGTACATTTATCGTGTATTTTGTTATGAACACATCTGCCCAGCTCTGTACCTCCCTCACATTATGGGTCAGCTGGTGACCCTAACCATTGGGCTGGACGTACCTACTGGCGGCTCACTAAAATATGATGCATTTCACTTCCACTTGGTATAGCTATCTACACTGCGTTGGTCTATGGCCACACAGTCTTCCATGTCATTTGTTCACGGGATAGGGACCAGTTATTCCCTACCATGCATTTGTGTTTGCTTCTTCATTTTGTGTTCGTAGGGACTTTCTTGCATGCTTTGCATATGTTTCAGTATCCCCGGGCACTGACAGATGTGATTACTATCTTGCAACTTGTTATATGCAAGCATTTTAGGTTGCACATCGACAGCTGGTATTTCCACGCCTCTGTGCGGCACTTCGACACGCCCTATGCACTCACGCTCCTTTCCTGTGCACATGGCTGTGGTGGCAGTGTGCCTTCATTAATATGCATTTGGCGCTACTGCTCCATCTTCACACCGCACTGTCGGCACAAGCCTACCGCCGTCCTTGCGCCAAGCTTCATGAATCCCGGGGAAAGAAGTAACTGATATATTATAATGCTTTAGAAGCTATTATGAGAGATTTAATAATAATAAGATAACTTTTGAAAATAATAGTATTACTGATAGCTTTTTGAGAAATAATATAGCTAGTATTGATAAATTGTTTTCAGTTAAAAAATTAAAAGATCAAAATAATAATCTTAAAGCATACAAAGCACCAGGTATTGATGGTTTAATTCCACAGTTATATAAATTCATTCCAGATAATATTTTATGCATATTATTAAAAGTATTTTAACAACTTAGATCTATATTGAGTATCCCTCTTTCTTGGAATTATTCTCTTTTTTTTCCTATTCTTAAGCATGTTTATATCTATCCTTGCTGAAAGATTAAATCTCATTATACCAGAATGAATAAATTAAGATCATAATGTGTTTATTTTACATAGAAAGGTTCAAGATAATATTATTAGACTTAATACTCTAAGTGATATAGCTAATCAAAACAAAAAAGAATTATCAATAAATTTAGATTTAGATAAAGCTTTAGATTCTATCAGGTTGCCTTACTTATTTAAATAATTAAAGAATATAATTTTCTGAAAAAAATATAAATCTTATAACAAACCTTTACAGAAACCGTTTCCCTTTTGTTAAAATTGGTTCTTTCTTATCTAACTCATTCAAAACCTTAATGTGGACTAAACAAAAATGCCCCTTGTCCCCTTTATTATTTGCTTTAGCCATTGAATCTTTTGCAGTTTTATTAAATCTGATGATAAAATGAAGGGATTTCCAATAGATAGTAATTATAGTTGTGAAATCCAACTATTTGCAGATGATATTTTGATAACTAGTAGTGCTATTGAAGTATCTCTAGAACAAATAATTATTTCTATAGAATATTTTTAAAAGCTTCAGGTTGGTATTGGTTTCCCAAATATTGAACTGTATGCCAAATCTACTATTTTAATTATAGTTTAATTATGGTTAAAGTATTCATATCAATCTAATTGGAATTCCATCCATGAAAGATTACTTGATAGTAATAGATAGGTAATAGAATCTCATTTGCTATTTAGAACAAGTATATTTTACTGGACTTTGAAATATTTTTGTCTAAATGATAGGAAACATCTAATCTCTACTCCTTTTATAGACTATAGTATATATACATTTAAAATGTTTATGAATTCTAACTATATAGTTAAAGATTTACTGCTTCTATTTTTCCCTACAACCAGTGGTAATGGTTGTTTAGAGACATTTAATATTTATTTTTTTATTTTATTTGCAGTTGGTTTACCAGGATAGTCCACTGGGCCATTTGAACCAGTTTTCAATAGAGTCATGGGGAGAAAAGCTCCAATAACAATCTTGGTTACAATAGTTTAAAGATGATATTTATACAAAGATTGTAGTTTTGAGCAAAACATTTACAATTGATACAGCAAACATTACAAATAATGCAGACTAGTGATGAGGTTGGAACTGAAACAGACTGGCAATGGAACATTGCATTGTAGCAGCTGAGAGGCATTTCTTATTAGGAATATACAGATAACAGTTACAGTTTGATGCATTATTTACAAATAGCATATAAGTAACAGGAATATAAATATATGGAGATTTGATAGAAGGAGAAAGTTTTTGATGAGAATAGAGATTGAGAGAGAGAGAGAGACAGAGACAGAGAGAGAGAAGGAAACTGAAGCATGGAATAAAGGGAAGAAGGAGTTTGCCATCATTAGTTATGTGGGGAGAGAGCAGGAGCATTCCCATTGGGATATTAGATGTGAGTGAAGAGATTTTTTGAAAGGCTAATGGTTAGAAGTGATACGAATGGAAGGTGGTAGGGAGTTCCAGAGACGTGCTAGACCATAAGATAGAAGATTTTTGCCTGGTGGATGGGATGGTTTGCACACTTCTATTAGATTTTGATTATTGGACCTTAGTACTCAATCAGGTAGGTGCATCTTAGAGGTAGAGGAGAGGGAGGGACAGAGGCAGCGGTTGAAAATGAGCTTGTGTGCAAGAGTTAGTTGAGTATAGATGAGATGATTTGGAAGTTCTGGCCATTTTAGTTTTTGGAGAGAGGAACAGTGATGGGAGGAGGACTTATGGCTGGTAGCAAATTTGGCAATTTTGTTGTAGCAGGAGGAAGGTTGTGTTTTTAGTGAGAATTGTAGGTTAGTGAGAAGAGGCGTTCCGTAGAGAAGAGAGGGGATAAGAAAGGAAGTAGAGAGAGTTACTTTAGTGGCAGGTGTAAGGTAATGATTTTGTCAGTAGAGCATGCCTAGTTTTTGATGGGTATAATAATTTGAAGAAAGAAAATTAATATTCTAGCATCAATTTTTAAATGGGAATAAAGTATTTACTACATAACTTCTTCTTGTAAAATATTGTTTAGAGAAAAATACTTGGTTAAATATACAGAGCTGTATAAAAATTTATAAGTGATAAAATTAAAATCTCCATGGATTATCAGGAAAAGCATACCCCCTTCTTCTTCTTTCGGCTTCGCCACAGTGGATCACCTTGCCTGCTCATGATTGGCAGTGGAATTTTACGGTGTCGAGTTGCCAGCCCGGCACCCAACCTTCCACAGAAGGTACACACACACACACACTCACACCTAGGGCCAATTTAGAGTGTCCAAGCCACCTGCAGCATGTCTTTAGGATGTGGGAGGAAACCGGAGCACTCGGAGGAAACCCACACGACCACAGGGAGGACATGCAGACTCCACACAGAAGGCACCTCTGCCGAGGATCAAACCGGAGAACATCTTGCTGTGAGGTGGCAATGCTAACCACTGCACCACCATGGCAGGAAAAGCATACCCCCTAAAATCCTGAAATTTCTCTTTAATATTAATAGTGATCTACGTTGTAATAAATCTTAATTATCAATAATATATACAATTTTAAAAGTGGAGTTCACATCTTTAGATTCATCCTTTGGGATTTACCCTTTAAAATTAATGGGATTGATTTCTCTAATAGTGACAAAACGTTAATTCTAAAGTCTGACAGAAAGACTACATCTTCCCTTTACTGGGGAATTTATACTTCTTCAGAGAATTTTTTTTTAACTTTTTATAAAATTTAATTAATATATATAACTAGAAAAACTTAATTACTGTAGATGTAATGATGATTCTGTGGCAGACTGGATTTATATGACAATATAATGCAAAATGGTTATATCATTCTGGACTGAGTTTTGGAACTTTTCAAGCATTGTGAACAGAAACATGTATTATGCCTAATTCACTGATTTTATTTAATGCTCCAATCCCAGAAACTAACACAAAATTACAAGTGCCTCTTCTTTTGTCTATTCTAACTATAACAAGGAAAGTAGTTACAAAAAAACTGGAAATGTAAAACTGCTTTATCTTTTACTGAATTCATCTATTTAGCTAAAGATGTTTGCAAGAAAGAGCTGTTAAAAATGAAAACTTGTAATTTTATAATCTAAATAGATATTGTTTAAAATTAAGTTATTTGTTAGACAAATATTAATGGCTTGGTTTATTATATTAGTTTTATTGTGGACTTTTGTAAATAGTTATTTTTTTTGTTAATTTTCTGATTATTTGGATTTGTACAGTTTTGCCTTTCAAAATTTAATAAGAAATATTTAACAAAAAAAAATGACAATGGCATGGTCAAATAGCAGAAAGACAGTTTGGTAAGGATACAAGAACAGACCATTTGATGCACGCCACAGGTTAACAATTGAACAGTTGTGGTGTGCAATAGCAGTATAGAACTTTTGTTTGTAAGTAACTGGCAGTCTATCTAATGTGTACACAAATGCATTGCAGATTATAACACCAGACTATCAGTGTAAATTGCTTGAGAAATGAATATGAATAAGGCTGGGCACTGCCATTCTTACTATGTTACCACAGCAGGGAATGCAAAGATGAGGAGGCATTGGACACATTAGTCTTACAGATTAAGTACTAGAAATAGTACTACAAAAAGCATTTATCAGTGCTGAATATTGTCTTGTACTGCAGTAAACAACAGCAGAAATGATTAAATATGTATAGTCAGTAAAATGATGCACCATTCAGTGCTTAGCTTTTATAAGCATCATGGCTTCCTAATTTTAAATTAAAGCATGTAACTTCAATTTGCATTTTATTATATAGATAATTTCAAACATTAACACTGGTGACTCTGTAAAACACTGTAAAAACATTGAGAGAAAGGATGTAGTCTATAAGACTGGAGCCTACAGCGTGAACAGTAGTAAAGCTAAAGAACATAATTGGGGGAGCACTTCCACAAGCTGCTCTCTAGTGTGTTACTACTACTACTACCTGCTGTCTCTAGAATTTGAGTAGGTGATTTGTGTCTGTTTGCAATGGCTTATTTTTTTTTAATATTACACTACCTGTGGGCTTATTTGAAGAAAAGATTGACATTTATTTAAATATTTAATGCATACTGTGAAACAAGTAATTTACAAAGTATTTATGGGCTATTAATTATTTTTTATTCCCTATTTAGGTTTAGTGGAAGCTTGAGTTTTACTGCCTTTACTTACCTGTAGTCAAGGCTTCTCTAAAGACATACCTTCCATTGTATTACTCAGACTGTGACTGATGGTGCAGCTGTCAATGTTTTTTACAGTGTTTTACCAAGTCACCAGTATGGATGTTTAACATACTCTGTATGATAAAAAGCAAATTGAAGTTACATGCTTCAGTTTACAGGAGTGGGTATTTTGACATTTCAGCATTATGTAACAGTGCTAACACTTAAACTTGCCTATCCCCTCTAATACCGCACTCTAATTATTTCTTTAATTACTCTTACCTATCTTATACACCACTCTTCTATCTGTAAATTCTGAATACAATGCTGTATATTAATGTTTCTGAACATCAGTACAGATTTTATTATACTGGCTACTGTGGTATACATGCACTGCAACTGCATTATAAAATGTGTTATTGTAAATATTGATTTTGGATTAACTTTATTATTTTGGAGATTTTCTCCACAGGTCTCCACTGAAAAAGGGCACCTGTGCACAACTGGATTTTCTTAGTAAACAAATGTCAATAAATAAATCTACATACAAAAATACTATAATGTTCACTATGCTGTTTGTCAGCGAGTTGACATAGATCCATTCAGATCTATGCTCAGGGCCGTTCTGATTGCAAAGAACATAATTGGGGGAGCACTTCCCCAAGCTGCTCTCTAGTGTGTTACTACTACTACTACCTGCTGTCTCTAGAATTTGAGTAGGTGATTTGTGTCTGCTTACAATGGCTTATTTTTTTTTAATATTACACTACTCAGAATACTAGGGGTACAAGGATACTAACCTCTAAATAATTGTGTCCTACTGTTTTGATTTAATTTTTACAGAGATTTATGTTGATTAATTTTTTTTTAAGTATAGATATTGTAGTTGCAATGTTTAGTGCTTCAACAAAGTATTAGTTTAAGGGTGTGCACACTTATGCAACCAGTTTATTGTGCGTTTTTTATTTTTTTAATTTTTTCCCCTAACAGATTTGTTTTTCAATTGAATTGTACAGGTTATTGGTTATATTAAAGGTGAGAAAAGTTTTGAAATGATTTATTGTGGCCTCAATTTTTTCTATCACAAAAACCTGGCATTTTAACAGGGGTGTGTAAACTTTTTATACACACTATATGTATGTCTGCTTGATTACAGAGCTCTGAATTATAAAATTAAACATTGCATCTGGACTGAAGACAAATTTTATTTTTTCAACTCTGCAGCTTTAAAGATTGGATATTGTATTTCCTATTTCATATGAATTAATAGTATTCATTTTACATATATATTTATAGTATGATATATTTTATATGTTTGACCATTTTTACTTCATAAAGTTGTTTGTGTTCAACAGCCTTGCATCTCTTCTTTATTTAATTTATTTAATTTCATTCATATACTCTGGTCACGATACCTACAAAGTGGCTAAGATTTAGTACTTAGTACTTAATAAAATGCATTTCATCATGGCACTGTAAAAAAAAAAAATAGCAAGTTATTGGAAAATGGACAGATAAATGGATGAAAACTAACATCTGCTGCAGCAGGTCATAATTAACCTATCATTTAAATGTAAGTGGTATTTTCATTCACAATTATCACATTATTTAATTTTACAGAATTGCCTTTTTATTCCAGTAATGATATAACCTTTAAGACCATGCTTCATTCCCATCTCAATACCCTCTGGGAATGTTCCTGCTCTCATCCCACATGACTCGCATCTTTTTTCCCCATTTCTCACACTCCTTTACTTCTCTCTTCTCTTCATCATACTGAGCATCTCTGACTACTACCATCTTCATTTTTCTCATTTACTCCAACTCTTGCTCTACTTTTTGTTTTCTTATTGTCCCCCCCTTCTTAGATTCAACAACTAACACCTCTTATCCCCCTATCCTACTTTAACTCTGCTAAGATTTGATGTAAAACTGTAATGTCAACCCTGTGTTATTTCACATTGTAACAAATCTAACAGGAATATGCACTAATGGATTTTCCTGTTTGTGTGTGTGTGTGTGTGTGTGTGTGTGTGTGTGTGTGTGTGTGTGTGTGTGTGACTGTGTATGTGTAATTTTACCTTTTGCTTTTTTGACTGTATTCTTACTGCAATCATGGATTTTTTTAATGTGGCAACTCACTACGCATGCATGTGCCTATCCAGGCATTAATGAGATGTCCTCGATTCTATGTATCTTAAGGTTAAAGAATTTAGATAGAAGCCATTGACATTGACATTGGTTACATTATTTTTATTTTTAAGCTTAAGCACAATTGATTCAAGACACTATTTAATGGTAGTTTAATAATTTTTATTATATATATATATATATATATATATATATATATATATATATATATATATATATATATACTTTTTGGTACAAAATTTTATGAATACTAAGTTCCCTATTTATATTTTAGGAACTTAGGTACAGTAGAATGTAACTAATATTTTTAATTTTTAAATTTTAACTTTTAACTTGCATAGAATTAAAAAGGTGGGTTAATACAAGCTTGGTAAAGATTCTTATAATTAGTGTCCGGTAATCAATATTGTAGTTAACATTACTTTAACTCGTTACACCATGAGTGCATTTATGGACAGTAATTTAAGAAGTACTTTATTGATAACTCAAAATTCTGTCACTAAAAGACTGTGATATGCGGTGAGCTAGATGAATAAGCCCACTAACATAATGTAATGTATGGTACAAATATGTACCTACATATTTTCATTTTCTAGTTAAATTATGCATATATACGTTTAAGAGTAAGAAAGCGTTAAAGAATGTTTTTTATAGAAATTTGAATAGTTTTTTATGTACATTTATTTAGTGTGACATGAACTTTAAACCTTTAAAAAGGTATTTATGAACACAACAGATGGAACACCACGTAGGTATACGTTCCAGATAGGATAGAAATATGTATTTTCAGGACATAAAACTATAAAGTTAAGAGCTTAACAGAAGGTGTTTTAGCAAATTTGCACATGTATAAACACAAGTAGTGCAAAGAGCATTTATGGAATGGTGTTAACACATTTTTACAAGTGCTGAGATCGTACTGCAAAGTATTTACAACATGACTGAGTGACAAGAAAATACTAATGGTTTTAGATGATTAATGTACGTATTACAAAGGCTTTAGTTATTTTACTGTATTTTATTTTATTTTATTGTACGTCATTTTAATTTTACAAGAAACTCACAACTTTAGAATTTTAGAAGGTTAATTTGTTCTATGTTGTGTTGTATCTTTAATGGTACGTGACGTCATGTATTATATAAAAAGAAGGAAGGGGCGGAGTATAAGGTGTTTGAAAAAGTTTTCGAATTTATGAAAACGAAAAGCGTGTATTTTTTGCTGTTTTAACTAACCAAATTTCATTGGAGTTGGTATCGCTTAATAAATACTTTTATTGTTAAAGCAACAAGTTGCTGTGTGTGTTTGGACATAGAAGCCAAGAAAAGCAAGCCAGGAGCAGAAGTACTACTTGGTCTGTTTTCCCGCAGCTATTCTAAGCTTTGGTTTTAACAGTTTTTTGGGTTTGTTTATTTTGGGGATATGTTATCTTCTGTCAGTGCAACACAATATCCTGCCATAACTAAATTTATGGTATAAAGTGGGGAAAAAATGTAATGCTTTATATATAATCTGATGAATGACACAAAAATAGGCCAGGCCAAAATATATTGCTACTATCCATTTTTGTCTACAAAATCAATCAAAGCACATCTTTATCACCTGTAGATATTTAACTTAATTCTATGTATCTTAAAAGCTTTTATAGAATAGAATGCTACCAGTACAGTTAAATGTTGCAGTGTTGATGCTACCGCAGATCCAATAATGCATAGCTCTGCAATTATTTAAGAAGAAATGCAAATACTTCATTGTTGCCTTGCATTTACAGATCCTGGCAAATAGATAGAACAGCAAAATGAAAATCATGACAATAAGCCAATAAAGTGGCAAAAAAAGAAGTTATGTACTCACCATAATGTTCCATCTGAGTAGTTATACTTAATTTTTCTGCAACCTGTGGGTATACGGATCCGTATCGGATCTGAACGGCAACTTTTTTTTCCTAGCATCTGCTCCAAGCTCCGAGCTCCTCCCCTTACCCATAATGCCCTACCATCTCCTATCTTCCATCAGATCGAGTTTGCTGCAACTAAAAACATAAGCAACTCAGCCCAATGAACCAAACCTGAAAAGATGGGACAAGGGCCGGGGGTTGGAGGGAGGGAATGTTGCAGAAAAATGAAGTATAACTACTCAGATGGAACATTATTGTGGATACATAGCTTCTTTATCTGAAGTAGTTAACTTCATTTTATCTGCAACCTGTGGGGCAGAGTGCCCAGCTACTCCAATCCTGGGAGGCCCTTATGGAAGGATATTCCTGAACACCGCAGAGCCAAAGGATGCTCTAGCCCTCGAAATAAGATCTTATTTGTAATGGGAAATGATGGTATGTGAAGTGGCCCAGGTTGCTGCAGCACAAATATCGTCCAAAGGCACCCTAGACCAAAAAGTAGCAGAAGTCACCATGGACCTGGTAGAGTGAGCCTTAACAATACCAGGAGGAGATAAACCTTTTGCTTTGTAGGCATGTGAAATACAAAGAGTGATCCATCTGGCCAAGGAAACTTTAGAAATAGCTTTTCCCATATATGCTTTGGAAAAGGAAACAATTGGTCAGTCTTGCGGAAAGACTTTGTTCTATGAAGATTAAAATGAAGCTGTCTATGAACATCTAACAAATGTAGTTTATATTCACCTTTATTTTGGAAGTTAGGAAAGAAAACGGGCAGACTAATGGACTGGTTTATGTTTTCTTCAGATGCCACTTTGGGTAAGAAGGAAGGATTAGTAGGGAGAGAGACCCTATCCTTGTAGAAGACCAAATACAGAGGCACCACAGACAGAGCTTGAAGCTCAGAAACCCTCCTAGCAGATGTAATGGTGACTAGGAAAGCGGTCTTCCAGGACAAAAATTTCAAGTCCACCAAAGCTGCAGGTTCAAAAGGTGGAGCCACCAATGCCTGTAAAGCAAAGATAAGGTCCCAAGGAGGCACTGAATCCTTGACAGGTGGACGTAACAGAAAAGTACCTTTAAGAAAAGCTTTACACAGCCTAGAGGAGGCTAAGGCAATGTTGTCTTTACCAACTTGAAAACTGGAAATGGCTGCCAATTGTACTTTCACTGTGGAGGAACTAGCTCCTTGCTGAAAGATGCCAGACAGGAAATCCAACACCGCTGGAACAGGGGCTGTAAAGGTATCTAGTTTTCTCTGTGAGGTCCAAATGGAAAAGTGCTTCCATTTACTGCAACAAAGTTTCCTAGTGGAGTCTTTAAGAGAAGTCACCAGAATGGATTTTACTGGGGATGAAAGACCAGGAGTATTGGCAATTAACGGAACTCGAGCAACCAGGCTGTCAGCTTGAGGCTGCCCAGATCAGGTGGACGGGCCCCCAACGGATGGGAGATTAGATCCAGGCAGGGATCCAGAACCCACAGGGGAGCTAAGAGATGAAACCAAAGGAGTGGGAACCAAACCTGACGATGCCAGAATGGGACAATGAGGATCACTTTGCACCGCAGTTGGCAAGCTTTCTGAAGAAACTTCAGAATGAGTGGCAATGGTGGATAAGCATACAGATGCCTGGAGGGCCAAGCATGGACTAGACCATCTCTGGGGACTTCCCCTGGTGAGGGAATCAGAGCGAAGAACTCACTGCACTTCGAGTTGGAAGGAGATGTGAAGAGATCGCAGCAAGGCTGACCTCATGCAAGGAAGATCTCCTCAGCTACTGACTGTTTCAGAGACCACTCGTACGGCATCAGAATGGCCTGACTCAATCTGTCCACTAAACTGTTGGAGCACCTCGGGATGTGCATTGCTATCAGAAACCAACCGGTGGAGATCGCCCATTCCCACACTCTCATGGCCTCGCGACATAGGGAGTAGGATCTGGTTCCCCCCTGCTTGTTGATATACCAGACAACTGACATGTTGTCTGACTGAATTGCAATCAATCTGAGAGGGAGGACAGTGTGAAAGGCTTCCAGTGCTAAAGGCACTGCCCTCATCTCTAGAGCATTTATGTGCAACTTGGTCTATGACTGGGACCACGTGCCTTGGACTGTTCTTTCCAAACAGTGTCCCCTCACCCGAGTTGGGAGGCATCCGTGGTCACTGTGGCTTGGACTGGAGATGACATGAATGGGCGTCCATCTGATATCTCCGGTGAACTTAACCAACAAAGGAGAGACATCCTGCAGTCGTGACTGATCTTGATCGGAAATTCCATGGGCAGGTCTAGCCAAGACCATTGAACAGCCAGAGTCCATTGAAGAACCCGCATGTGAAGGCACGCACAAGGGAGAATTGATCTGGCAGCAGCCATGGAGCCCAGAGCCCGGAGAACCTCGCTTGCCTTTGGAGACTTGGAGTTCACTATCTGAGCTATGTGACACCTGAGGTGTAGGATCCTGTCTGGAGTTAAGAATACCTTCATCTGCAAAGTGTCTAGCTGTGCCCCATTGAAGTCTAGAACTTGTACTGGTTGCAATTGGGATTTCTGATTATTGACTGTAATTCCCAGTAGATCTGCCAACCGAATTAAGTAATCTCTAGCCAGACACTGGTGATGCTTGTTGGGCGCAGTGAAGAGCCAGTCGTCCAGGTATGGAAACACCTGAATACCCTGAAGCCTCAGGTGAGGTGCTACAACTGCCATTACCTTGGTGAACACCCTGGGGGCTGTGGTGAGACCAAAGTGTAGGGATCTGAACTGAAAATGACTGGCTCCCAGCTGGAAGCACAGAAACCTCCTGGAGCTTCTGTGTATTTTGATGTGGTAGTAAGCATCCTGAAGGTCTAACGAGCACATCCAGTCTCACTCTCTGAGATAAGGTAGAATGGACTGTAGGGTGACCATCTGGAATTTCTGTTTGGCTACAGACAGGTTTAATGTTGACAGGTCTAGAATGGGCCTGAGGTCCCCCATCTTTTTTGACACCAAAAAGAACCTTGAGTAGACGCCTGATCCAAACTGATTGGGGGGGTACCTCTTTGATGGCTCGTTTGAGAAGCAGCTTTGAAACCTCTAGAGCTGCAGCCTCCCTGTGAGCAGGTGGAACATCCGGGAGGTGTTTTGGAATATTTGGAGGGGCAACAAATGGGGTAGAGTAACCTCTGAATATTATCTGTAAAACCCAGCGATCTGTCGTAATGGGCTCCCATGCCGCTGGGTGTAAGGACAATCTTCCCGCCGACTGCCTCCAGAGTAGGACAGTCAGGCAACCCCTCAGGGCTGCTGACGGAATTTATCAGAAAAAGGTTCCCTAGACCCAAAATTCCTGGGACCCTCTCTACCTCTGGGTCAGCGTCGATCCTGTCCCCCTCTGCCTCTGGGGGAATAGTTGTCCTGAGAATCCCGGAAAAATTGAGATTTTTGGAACCACATCTTCTTCTGCCCTCTTTGATTCCTAGAGAAGGACCACTGAGGGTTAGAGAAGTGGATCCTGATGGCAGACAAAGTCTTCCCGTCCTTTTCACTCTGAACAAATGTGTCATGTACTGTCTTCCAAAAAAGGGAAGAACCGTCGTAGGGAGCGTTGATAAATGATGCCTTGAAAGGGTCCGCGAACTGACACAACCTGAGCCAGGCATGACGCCTCATGGTTATGCCTGTCCCAGCTGACCTAGCTGCTCCTTCCATGGCATGGGAAAGGAGTTGCATTGACGTGTTTGAGACTGACTTTAGAGTAGACATTTTTGCCGAGAACAACTGTCTGTCCTGCAATGATAAAGACTCTGGGGGCAACTCAGTGAATTCCGAAGCAAGGTCTCACTGAAGCCAGATCACATGTGCCAAATAATTTGGCGCACGAATTGAAATGGTTGCTGAGGAATAGACGCGCTTCCCAAACCTATCCACCGACCTGGACTCCTTGTCTGGAGGATGGACTGAGGAACTCTCCTGTGCTAGTTCCTTCTTTGTGGCCACTGCAATCAACATAGCATCAACTGGGGCTCCTTTTGACCAAGGTTGTCTGTCAGAAGGGGGAGATAAAATCTTGTCAGGGTGTTTGGGGATGGGGTCTACGGTGTCAGGCTCCTTCCATGCCCTCGTGGGTGATGAGGTCCACCAAGGGGTCCGCTGGCGGGGTTACCCTGAAAGTAGATGGGCCCATGTCAAAGGCCTCCAGGAACACTGACTCATCCCCAGAAGGTTTTGGGGCTGACCAACCTCCCCTCTGGCGGAGGATCTCCATAATTTATTCGAAGGAGATGTCTTCGGGAGGTGACCTGGGGGAACCTTCTCCTTCATCTAAGTCAGTGTTCATAGTGAGGGACTCGGGGGGTCCAAGTGCCTCCTTTTGCACTTGCACTTACAGTGACCTTCTTTAGTGGGACTTTCAGAAGGGGATTCATGAGCCACGGGGGTTTGCTCAGGGAAAATAACCTGGGGATCCTCTGGCATAGGCTGTCCGTGAGACAGGATGAAGGGAGTCGTCGTCAAATCCAGGGGGGCCTGGGTGGTATCTGAGAGGATGGGCTGGGGTATCAATCCCCGGGAGAGAACCCTCTCCACCACTTTGAAGGCTGAGGGAGAACGGACCTCCTTAGCACCCAGTAAAGAAGACACCCTCCCCGGATCCAAAGTGGGGACCAGAGCCAAAGCCAGGGTAGCCTGAGGTCCGAGGGAATGGATCGGATCTGAAACAGTTGGAGCCGAAGAAATTTTGCCCATTTCATTCACATGATACATAGACCAATTAAGAGCAACATTCTATAGGTTAGTACTAAGCTATCTGCCCCTACAAACCATTTCAAATTTAGTTAAATTTCCTATGCCTACGTTATGAATCAAATCATGTACATGTCTCTGTGAGGGTCTATATTAGCTAGTCGAAGTGTCAAAGTGTCAAAAGAGTGAACATTCTTTCATTGACTGCTAATTTGCGAAAACACACAATGTTGACTGGCCGATCAGGGAAAAAAAATGCTGGGCCGTTGTCGGGACTTTGCCATTTCCTCCACTGTACTGCAATCTCAGAGTTGGTATATTTTAGTAGGAGGTTGGGGGGCACAGGCCCCCATGTCAGGGGGTGTGGCGGTGGATTTCTTTTTTTTTTGTTGTTGTTAAAATCACTGTTCTGTATGTTCGACGTTGTGGGTTTTCGCATATTGGCAGTTGATGAAAGATCATTTGCTCTTTTGACACTTCCACTAGCTAATATAGACTCTGTATGTGATGTAAACACCTTAACCACTGTGCCAACCCTCAACCCCCTCATAGGTTCATAGGTTCATAGGTGTGTACTAGGCTAGTGGCCCTGGAGCCTTTACAAGACTAGCCCATAGGATTACCCTGGCATCGTGCCACCCGCCATTAGTTCCCAGTGCCTCTGTCGAGTAAAGCCACTGGAGTGATCCCTGGGTGAGTTTTCTATTTCCCATCAACTCATCAAGATTTCTGTTGAAGAGGGCCAGTGAGGTGCACTGCTTAACATGTATGGGAAGTCTATTCCATAGCATGGGCAATCTCTGGTTTATGAACCTGCTAGTCATGCCAAGTCATAAACCCTGTGTATCAATCTGGGCCACTACCAAAACTTGCCGCCTGACCAAATATTGCCTATAAACTCTCATTTTTTGCACAAAGTGCATTGCATTTTTCACAGCCCCGTGTCATTCCTGGTCATCATCACATTATAAAAGTTTTACAGTGTATAATCACACACACACACACACACACACACACACACACACACACACACACACACACACACACACACACACACACACACACAGATGTAATCATCATTTACAATCCACTTGTATGACTATATACAACTTAGATGTCTGCTTGTGATGAAATGAATGAATAATTACATAAATAATGGTGCAGAAATGCATTTCTGCTTATTGTTGTCTGAACCATATAGGGTAACCCACTTCAAACCCTTACCCCTGCCCTCCCAAGCACTAAGCTTAGGAATAAGGAACAAAGACCAGAAATTGGGGTAGATTTCAAATGTTGGTCTTATATACTTAGAAAGTTATTAGTATATCATATTTTGCATTTTCTAAAAGGTATGAAATCCAAAGCTTATCTGTATATCATTATTTAGTGAATGCAATCAACAACAGTTTAATTGGAAATCACAGATTTTATGAGGATTATACCACAAATATGAGACAAAAATCAAGGATAGTTGAGAGGTCTACTCCCTGCACAAACAGGAATACACCCACCCACACACATGGACACACAAGAGCGCAGGTGGGCACACACACATACACACACACACACACACACACACACACACACACACACACACACACACACACACACACACGTGACCAACAATTATAACCACTTGTGTGACAGCGTGCATCTTAAATGTCTGCTTGAGATCAAAAGAATTCATAAATACATAAATAATGGTCTATAAATATTTTTCAGTCTGCTGCTGTCAAAGCCATATAATGCAACCCATTTCACCCCTCCTGACTTTCTCAACTTCTTAACTCAAGAATCAGAATAAAGGATGCAAACTCATGATCTTGTTTTAAATATTCGTCTTACATACTCAGAAAGTTGCATTAAAAAAAAAAATTCTGAAGGATATGAAGTCTGAAACTCATGTTGTTGCCATTGTTTAATGACTGCAATATACAACAAGTGGACAGAAAACCACACATTTTTCTGAGAAACAGATCAAAATACCTCAAAATTTCTTTGGTCAAGAATTCTGAACAAAGACAAGGATAAGAGAGGGTCAAAAGCTCAAAACAGAAACAATTTTTAACTATTACTCAAACTTACTTAAAAGGTTAATAGAACAATAAGTGTTGTATAAACATGTATATTATGAGAAATTAGAAGTATGGAACTCTAATAACTGGCATTACTGACTGGCTGTAATCCTCTGTTATTTATGTAAAGTACCAAGATGCTATCCTCCAAAAAAAGGAAACCAATCTGGTGCTCCCCTGCCATAAACAAACTCTACAACAGAAGAAAGAAACTGTTGCAGAAAAGAGTAAAATCCCATGACTGGAAGAACTCCCTGGTCAGCCTCAGTAAAAAGCTGAGATCCCTCATAAAATCCTCAAGCTAGTTATGAAAACAAAATTGCCACTGATTCTAAAGACAACCACAAAGCATTCTATAGCTATGTCAAGAATCTCAATGGCAACACTCAGATCTGCTCTGAGGTATAGCACAATGGCACTAAATATACAGAACCAACTGATATTGCCAACATCCTGGCAGATAGGTTCAGTGCTAACTTTACCCCCCCCCCCTTCCCCTAAAGGGCCCATCGCTATACCAGAAGAATGCAAAGTTCCTGTAATCACAGCTGCACAGGTAAAAACATACTTTCCAAAGCCAAGAACACAGCATCCATGGGACCCGACAACATCCCAGGCTGTGTTCTACATGAACTACAGAATGAACTGGACCCCACCTAAGCACCATGTTCAGTCATAGCCTCACCTCAGGCTTTGTGCCCACTGAATGGTGCACAGTGACGGTTATCCCACTCCACAAAGGGGGAGCCATCACAGACCCTGGGAACTACTGCCCCATTAGCCTAATGAGCCTGTTCTGCAAGGCCATGGAATGTATCATCATGGAACTTATAAACAAAGACATTGGTAATTTCCAAACTCTGGACCCCACCCAGTTCAGGTTTGTAAAAGGCAGATCATGTCTCCTAAACTTGATTGACTTCTTTGAAGCAGTCACCAAAGCCGTGACGAGGGTAAGGTGGTTCACACAGCCTATCTAGATCTCACCAAGGCTTTTGACACCATTCCCCCACTCTGGAATTATAGATCAACTCACTAAACTAGGTATAAATCACTATGATACAAGATGGGTTGCCAACTGGCTCACTGACAGAACCCACACTGTGAACGTAGCAGACTCCAAATCTGACTTCAGACCAGTGACAAGAGGAGTCCCAAAGGGTTCAGTCCTTGGTCCTCTCCTGTTTGGTATCTACTTTTCTGAAGTACAGGCTAACACAGAAGGTCTTTGGCTAATGAAGTTCGGAGATGACTGAAAACTAGGAGCCATAATTGAAACTCCTAATGATATGGACATCCTACAAAAGGGCCTCACTGAAACAGATGCCTGGTGAAAAGCCATGGCCTCAAGCTCAATGACAAAAAGTGCATTGTCATCCCCTTTGGTAAAAACTCTGTACCCATGAGAAACCACATGGTGGTAGTCTACTTAACACTGAAAGTGTGATAAGAGACCTTGGAACACAGGTGGACAGTAGTCTCCTTTGATAATCACATTGCCACAGTAGTCAGGAAATCCTACGTGGCACACCTCATCACAAAAGGTTTCTCATCCAGAAAAAATAGGTCATTGTTCCCCTCTCCTAGTCACTGATTAGACCCATTATAAAGTACAAAACCCCTTTTGGTATGTACCTCACAAGACATCTACAACAACTTGAAAGGCCGCAGAAATACCTCACAAAGAGGATTACTGGCCTCAAACAGATGCCCTACACAGACCGTCTCAAAAAAACTCCAGCTTTAGCCTACTCAGAGGCTATCTCTGCCTAATATACAAAGGTGTGTCAAACCCAGAGCTGTTGGACATGCTCCACTTAAAGAAATCCCAGTTCCTCCAAGCTACATGCTCTAGGGACCTAAACCTTGTCACAATAAACAGAACATGCTGGAGGGATAGATTCCTCTCCCAGAGACTTCCCATACTCTGGAGCAAAATACCTATCTATATCAAACAATGCTCCTCATTAGCACTCTTCAAGAAAAATCTTGATGATTGGATGGGAAATAGGAAATTCACCTCGGGGATGACCTCCTTGGTTCTGCTCAACAGGGGCACAGGAGAATAATTTTCTTGGGTGGCAAAAGCCAGGGTACCTTTTTGGCTAGCCTTGTATAGGCCCTAGGGCCAATAGCCTAGAACCCACCTATGAACCTACCTATGAACCTATAAAGTGAACATTTCTACAAGGGAGTAACGGATGAGTGTAAAAATATAAGCCAAAATCAGGGATGTTCTGCAAAACTGGGGCCAGCTGAAAGGCAGTACTATGCCCTCTGCCAGAGCATATGTGTACACATATGCAAACACATGCACACACTTTACAAACACATACACAAACTTTACAAACACATTGCACAGTTCCTTACACTGACAACTTATCACTTTGGATGATGGTGTGAAACTCCTTGGGTTACCTTTGATTTTTTTGCTGAGCATGAACTCTGACCTATCATTTTAGTACTTAACCAACTGTGCAGTGATAGTGAAGTTTGTCTGACAGTTAGTGTAGAGGACTAAAGCTCTGAGCTGTAAATGAGTTGCTTCCTGTGGACAGAGTACAGTGTTAGGTTCAGTTCACCTTCCTTTGTTACTGTGCAACTCTGAGCAAGCCACTTAGCCAGATAGTACTCCTGGGTCACCCTGAAAAGGAACAATTTGTTCAGTGGGCTTACTCTGTCAGCAAATAGGTAAATTAAAAATAAAATAAATTGAATAGCCCCTTTGCTTGAAGTGCAAAGCTAAGTACTGCTATGTGTAGTCTTAATGCCCTCACCATTTGTATAATAAATATCTCAGGACTTGGCAGTTAGTGAGGCAGATTAAGGCTATGAAATGCTAATGGACTATGTGCTGTGGTACAGGCTTTGACTCAGCCTTTATTTGCCTACTGTGTGACCTTGAGAAAGTTACTTAACCAGACATCGCTATGGGATAATTGAGGATTTGGGCTAGGCTGTTGCATTGCATACATAGTAACTAACTATAAACTAAACCCAATGGCTAGCCACCTATGCTGCTGAGACAAAAGCAAATATCCCAAATGCTCTACATTCCCATTGTAAGCCCCAAAATGTCAGCAGCTCAAATCTCTTTCATAATCAGCCTATTTACTGATTCCAATTCCAATTCTACTAACCTCAAGGTCAAAGTGGGGAGCAAATCTGTCTCTGCGGGTCACCAAGTGAAATCTCATTACATTTTCCTGGGAAACTTATCTCACAAGCACCTGCACCAGCTCCAATTTCAAAATTATTTGGTTCAAAGAGTAGGTTACTGCTTCATCGTTTGATCAAAACAATTCTTCTGTTAGCGAGCTTTGGAGTGCAAGCTACCATTTTCATATAATCTGGTATTAGCAAACCTGACAGCTATACATGTTTTGGAGGTATATACCTGTTTTCAGGTTTGATTTACCCCTTCTTGGTTCATTCTCTTTGTTAGATTGGCAAACATTCATCTAAGCTTCCTTGCTTCACTATAACAGCTAACATGACTCAGTTCTAATTAGAACATCTTAAACAGATGCCTTTTTTTACAACAGTTAAAAGACAATTCAGTCTTTCCAGTTTTCAGACAGCATATGCAAGTATCAGATTAAGTACAAGCAGCCCTGATACTTCTGGTACATTTCAATCCCATCACTATATGAAAATCTGTTTATATATCTATATATAAATATATAGATAGAAATATAGATACACACACACACACACACACACACACACACACACATATATATATATATATATATATATATATATATATATATATATATATATTCATTCATATATGGGTTGCGGTCAGTTGTCTGAAAGTTCCAGTTGTCAAATGGAAAAAAAGCCAGTACAGCAGATCGAAAACCAGCTGATCAAATGTACCAGCTTTTTGTCTGTGCAAGATCATGATACAAATAGGTCAGAGAATTTTCCCTTTCCTCACTGTATTGGGACCTTGGAGATGGTTTATATAATTAGCTGAGGATATGGCTGGTACAGGGTGCTTTATTTCCTTGCAAAAAAGTATTTAAAATATCTTGCCTTAGATTTAGATATGGCTGCTGATCAACAAAGCTGCCTTTCAATATAGTGGATTCTCAATATATGGATATAAATAGATAGATAGATAGATAGATAGATAGATAGATAGATAGATAGATAGATAGATATAGATGTACATATAGATATAGATATATAAATACACAGAGAGAAAGGTGCACTGACACAAAGCAAAGACTACGTGAATGTCAACACCCTGCTATGCATATGCCAATAAATAACATTGGCACATGCAAAACTTTAAAAAGCAGATAAAAAACATTATTTTTACAGGGGGGGGGGCACTAACCTCTGCTAATTATATATACTAACTCCGATATCTATATCTATATCTATATCTATATCTATATCTGCACACACACACACACACACACACACACACACACACACACACACACACACACACACACACACATGCATACTAACATGCACTTTATGTACTCACAGACACTTACTTTCAAAAAAATATATACGTGCTTGGCAGCCATCCTGCTTAAATAGCTTCATAAGGCTGCAACAGTAGCTACACTGGTGACAGAGCGTCCCCACTCTAGTTAAACCTACTTGGTGTAACTATGTATAAAACAAATTTGTGCCAACATTGCTACCTTTTTATCCTTTTCCATTTTGTCTTGTTTTCTGTGTTTCTCTGTGTAGAGTCTTGCAGCCCACATTACTTGCTGCAGTCCTTAAACCCGTATGTCATTAATGTTTGCACACAAAATAGATGGACATTACCCTTAAGTAATCTACTAAGGCTAACCAGTGCAGTTAGGACAATCCACAATCCAGACTAGTCCAGGATGAAATATGTAGCTTTGTCCTGAATTCAGCTCAATTCCTGAGGTTCTGTGAAAAGAGGCTTTGCTATCCTGTGTCCTACATTATATTCCTTTGTCCACTTTAGCCCTACCCCTCCAGGGCTGATGGGCACCAGCTCCCAACTGTTGATCCAGCTGCTTACTTGTGCTCAGCTGGCAGCCACTTACCTGAAGGTGGGAGACAAACCAGGACAATATAATTTGTTCCCAAACTCCTTTACCTCAGTTAGCCAGACCTGGCAGCTTCCTGTTTTATCAGGGAAAACACTGAATAAATTAGATTATTTGCTTTGAGTAAATAAACCTTATGATAATCAGTTAGTTAAATTCTACTTGCATTAACAGTGTACTTGGGATGAACATTTTCCAGAGACCTCTTATCCAGAAATCCATTATAGCCTGTTTATATATCACATGTGGTGCTTCTGAATGGAATAATTCCTTACAACATCTGAGAGAGGTGGTAATACTCCCTGGCCAGCTTTTGCAAATCCTTTAAATGGTCTGCACCAGATCAACTGCTTAAAGTAGGCCTGAGCAGGATGACAGGCTTGAATCAATACTACAAAAGCTGATCACTAAATCAGCAAACACGTTCAAGTAGCAAATTAAAAATCTCCTGTCCTTGTGTGAATATGAAGACTAATGAATGATTGGCACTGTGAAACTGGAAGCAGCCACTGGAGCCTGTAATTCCTATTAACTGTATAAATTTTTGAATAGCTTGTAACTGATCTATATCAAACTACTGCTTTAACTGTAATAATCAACAACCATAGATGTCCCTGTATTATTCTGAACGCAAAGTTTATGAATTCATACAGGAAAACTTTTTTATTGGCAGTGGAAACAATGAAGCAAATCCCAATCCCCAAAGTTGTGTTTAGATTAGTTGCTGTCAACACTAGTTATCCCTTTCACTTTCAGTTTTACTCTAAAACAGAAGACTGCTTCACTGTCCTTATAATCAAGTGTTAGTCAGTGATTCAGCAAGTAGTTTGGAAGAACAGACACTTCAAAGACCAGAACAATGTTTCTGTTCAGTCAGTTTATGGTGATTCATACTTGATCAAATGAAGAAACATTCCCCGGGATTTAGTAAACTCTGTGCAGGAATAGTGCTATTCCTACATGGAGTGAAACATGTCCGTTTAGCATTAACATGAACAGCAGAGCACCTTGAATATTCATGAAGGTGCACTACTGCTAAGGCTAAATGGACATGAAGAGTACTGAGTGCAGGGGGCGTGTTTAAGTACTGCACGCACATATAACATGCCCACTGTACTCAGAAAGTGATGTGCAGCATTTCTAAAAGTATTTCACTGTCCGTGGACACTGAAATGAAATATAGAAAGAGTATTTCAGTGTCCATGGACACTGAAATAGCTAGGGGAGCAAGGAACAATGCAGGGTGTGTGTGACAGGTTCTGTCACACACCCCCTGCATTGTAAATGTGCCATACGGCCATAGCCGAAAACTGTACAGGTTGCTGCAGAATGGCCAGAGGCCTATCTCACATACTTCCCACCCACCTAGAGCAAGCAAGGCTTGTAAGAGAACAGAGCTGTGTGATGAGCGAGTTTCGTTGCAACCATTTAATGCAGCATGCAGGAATTTTAACAGTACGCTGTCAGTATGGAGACGATAAAGAAACTTGGCTGCTAGTTTGCAGATAAGGAGACACTGCAAGTTAAGAGAACAGAGCTGTGTGATGAGCGAGTTTTGTTGCAACCATTTAATGCAGCATGCAGGACTTTTAACAGTACGCTGTCAGTATGGAGATGAAAAAGAAACTTGGCTGATAGAGAGCAAGCTGAGGGAATGCAGTTAAGGAGAGATAGGCATAAAAATAGGGACACATTCTAAATATTGCACTGACAAACCTGGAAAGCTGATAGAATGAAAGGTTTGCAGTAGTATGGACTTCCTTATAGTTTCATAGTTTCATAGTATAGTACTAGGCTATCTGCCCTGGGGCATTTATAAGCCTAGCCATAGTGATGTGGCTTTTGCCACCCCATGAAATGGTACAGAATAAATCTAGAATACTGTGCCTCTGTCTAGTAGTGACACAATGAAGGTCCCCTTATATAATAGAATTAGTTTACTGTGCCCCTGTCTAGCAGTGACACAGATGTGACCCCTGGGGTAAACTTACGATCTCCCATCCACTCATCAAGATTTCTCTTGAAGAGAGTCAATGAGGGGCTCTGCCTAATATGAACTGGGATCCTGTTCCAAAGCATGGGAAGCCTCTGGGTTATGAATCTATCCCTCCAGCATGTCCTATTCATACTTGTGCCGAGGTTTAAGTCTTTAGCTCTCGTGGTCCTGATGGATTTGGATTTTTTGAGGTGGAGCATGTCCATCAGATCCTGATTGGACATGGCCTTGTACATCAGGCAGAGATCACCTCTGAGCAGGCGGTATGCTACTGAATAGAGCTGAAGTTTCTTTAGTCTGGCAGAATAAGACATATGTTGGAGACCCTTGATCCTTTTGGTGAGGTACTTTTGTGGTCTCTCCAGCTGTTGCAAATGCCGGGTGAGGTACATACCAAATGGGGCATTGTACTCAATCATGGGTCTGATGAGGGAGGAATATAGGGGTACAATGACATTTTTGGATCTGGATGTGAATCCCTTCATGATGAGGTGTGCAAGGTAGAATATTTTTCTAACCACTTTAGCAATGTGGGTGTCAAATGAGAGGTCGCTGTCTACTTGGGTCCCTAGGTCTCTGATTACTTCTTCCGTACTCAGTGGGTTGCTGTCTATGTGATAATTTGTGGGTACTTTGTTTTTTCCAAAAGGGATGACTATACATTTTTTGGCATTTAGTTTAAGGCCGTGACTACGGCACCAGTTGTCCGTTTCAGTGAGGCCTTTTTGTAGGATGTGTGTGTCTGCTGGTGTATCGACTATGGTGCCTAGTTTGCAGTCATCTGTGAACTTTGTCAGCCACAGCCCTCCCATGTTTGCTTTAACATCTGAGAAATAAATGCCGAACAAGAGGGGTCCCAGGACAGATCCCTGTGGGACACCATTTGTGACTGGCTTTGAGTCTGACATTGCTCCAGAGATTTTAACTTTATGGGTTCTGTCCTTTAGCCAGTTTGCAACCCATCTAGTGACATAAGGGTTTACTTTTAAGCTGTTTAGCTTATCTATGATGCCTGACTGGGGTATTGTGTCGAAGGCCTTATCCAAGTCCAGGTATGCTGTATGGACTGCTTTGCCCTCATCAATGGCTCTAGTGACTGTTTTGAAAAAGTCAACCAGGTTTAAAAGGCAGGATCTGCCCTTTACAAAGCCAAACTGGGTGGGATCAAGTGTCTGTAGGTCTCCTATGTCTCTGTTTATGAGTTCCATAATGATTCTTTCCATAGCTTTAGTGTCTGTAGAGGCACTATCAGGCTAGTTCACCATTGTATCCTGCTTCAAGGCGGGACCACATCTGCAGGCATTATGTGGTGCCACTGTTTGTATTGGAGTATAGTTAGCGCCCCTCTCTACCGTAAGGTCCCAGTTAGCCTGTATTTTTGCTGCATTGTTGGAGTCGGTTTGAGTTTTGCTCACAGAAGGCTTGGGGCACGTACATTTGCCTGGTGATGATTTGTTCTTGCTGGGTTGCTGGGCAGGGAATTTTACATCTGTTCTCCCTTGGACATCTGAGATGACTGGGGGGTTCAAGGTAGAGATTTTGGTATTTCTTTGTTTGGGGTGAAAGAGCATTGGGGTGAAGTGGGTTCAGTGTATTTAGGTTAGCAGATGCTTTTGTGTGTTTATCTCGGTTTTCATATATTTTTTGTGGTTATTTCTTTTTCCTTGAGTGTTATTTGTGGTTTTATTATTAGCTGATGTTTTTAAGGGATGTCTTTAGTTTTCTGTATGGGATTTTCAGATCTGCTCACTTCCTTCTTTTTTTTCTTCTACAATTTGATGCTTCCTGCTTTGTTTCTGCTTCCCAGGATGGTTACATTTGGTCAGACAGGATGGGATTTTGTTTTTGCAGAGGGGACGATTTTTTTTGGGATAGATGCATTTGGTGCATGATGGCCATGCAGGGGATTGCATATGATGCATATTGGAGTGATTTGATTGGGAGCTGCAAGGATGATGGCATTTAGGTAATGATAGTGGGGTCTAAAGCATTTGTAGTTTAGTTTGTGCTCTTTGGAAGTCAGTATGGTAGGAGGTGTGAAAGGTCTTTTGTGGTCTTTTATCACTGAGTGAGAAGGTTTGTAGAGGGTAGTCACTTTGTGTGGGCAGGTGGGATAATGTGTGTGATGATCATACTGTCGATTGTGGTGACCCTAGAGGTGTATTGTACTAGTCAGTCAGGGGATATTATCTCCTAGTTCCCAAGGATTTTTTATGTCCAGTGAATTTAGGGCTAGAATATTGTTTCCTTTGGGTTCCAATATTAGGGCTAGGTCTATAGTATCCAATCTTATTTTGTGTGGTATTTATGTCCCCAATCTATCATTTCCAATGAGAAGTGAAGCCTGAGTTGGGATCTGTAGATTGGGAGGGTGGTCTGTATGATGCCTTGTGTTGTATTTTGGTTGATGTTTGGGTTAGCTGACATCCTACCAGTTGTATGATTGTTGCCTGGTTGCTGGAGGTGTGGGTGTCCTTGTTGAATAACCTGGCCTCCCTTGTGTTTCCCTTATATGGGGGGTCCCTGGGTGTAAGGTTCGACCTGAGTTTGTGGCCATCTAGTGCTATCGTGAGCTCTAGCCTCCCCTTCCTAGTTTCAGTTACTGCACGGAGGTCATGTTCAAGGAGCTTCAATGGTGTTGAGTTCTTGACATGCTGAGAGTGCATCCTTTAGACATGGCTTTGCAGAGCATTAGAGGTTTTTTTTTTTTTTTAGCATTAGTTTTTCCATTTTGGGGGTTTTTGGTGCTTTAGGGGTGTGTAAGGAAGCCCAGTGGTGACAGGTGTGTGCAGACGTTGTGAAGTCAACATATGGCTTATCCAACATATCATCCCAGGCAGATTGAGCCAACACCATTACTTGATCACAACATCTTTTATTTGTATTTTTGCATTGTGGCATCATTCTTGGTGAGGGCAAGGTCTGCTTCAGGCATGCCTGGCTAAGCAGGGTGGAGGAGAGCTGTGTCTCCCTCTCATGTGCCTCAGGAGGTTATGCAGGAGAGTACGTAGTCAGTCAGGGACAATGACGGAGTCATATTTGTACTTGCTTTGGAGTGACCTGAGTGCGTGTGTGTGTGTGTGTGATCTAGCTCTGGTGTGTTATGCTCACAGTCACATTCTCCTTCACTCCTTTGGTCAGTGGACATCAGTGTCTGACTACTGGTCAGTGAATATTACTAGTCTATTACTAGTGGTGTTTGGCCCTATGTTTGCCAGGCAAGGTGTTTGGCCTTCATACAATGTATTATTTGCATGTTTTGTTGTTGTTGTGTTTTTTTTTTTGGGATTTTTTTTGGTGGATTTTGGGAGTTGTTCTGTTGTTTTTTGTGTTTTTTTTATTTTTTTCTCTGTGTTGTCTTTGTGTTTTGTGTTTTTGGTTTGTGTGGTTTAGGTCTATGGGGGGTGGGATTGTTGTGTGTGTGGTGCCATCTTCCCATCTCCTCCTGTCTGGTCATGCCAGTGAGAGTTCAGAGAGTTCAGTGGCTATATTATATATGCTCTCTCATCTCATTTGTTGTTTTTGTTGAGGAGAGAGAGGGTTGTCTGTGTACATGAGACATTGTAGCATTGTCTCAAGATACCCAGATTGATAGAGTAGAGCTTAAGGAAAATTTTTGAAAGCAGACTTGGCAGAGCTAGAAAAAGTTTAACCTTGTTTAACCAGTGCTGCGCTATGCGCACAACTGCGCAAAGCCGTGCAAATGCGGATTTTAAACAGTGAACTACAAAAGAGCTAGAAATGGTCCCAAACAACCAATTACTACAGCTTCTTGTGCTGAGGTCACTTCCCCCAAGGACAGGTAGGCTGTTCAAGGCTCCACACTCCCATTGGCCATCCTACAGTATTTCATAGTACCAAAATACAAAAGTGACCACCACTTTCAATCCATCTTGCTGTTTTAAAAATAGTAACTCTCCACTAAACCTTAACTTTTTAAACAGGTAAAACTCAAATTACCTACTTTCATATCTAACTTCTCTAGTGCACACTGCAGAGTGCATTCTTTTCAATCTTACCTTTAAGCATCCCTGTGACTGGCACTTTCTCTAATACCTGCTGGAAAGAACTAGGAAGCCTTAAACTCATACAAACACTGAACTCTCCTTGTTAACAAGGAGAAATTAATAGTAGGCACTAAACAGCCTATAATTGCAAAGTACCTTGCTAAGGAAACAGCTCCTATACTTTACAAAGAAAAAAAAAGCCCCAAACCAGGCATGTCCAAGGGTCAGCTTCTGGTGATTTCTCCTGTCCACCTGGTGAATCTGGGCATACTGGGGCAATGCAGCAATTGCCTCATGTACACAGACAACCCTCTCCTCCTACCACCCAACAAAACAACCTGTGAGAGATGCACTTACATAGCCAAAATGGAAGCAAAGCTCTCTCCACCCAAGATTGTGCTAAACAGTCAAGAGGAGAAGGTTAACACCCACACTACACCTCAAGCAACACATAGCCCTTCTAAACCTGCACCACCAACACCCACATATAGCAACACTAAATCCACATATGCAGAGGCCCTTAACGGTAACCTGCCCAAGCAACAAAGACCTCTGAAGATGAAACGCAAACAAACATCAATCACAACCAATGTGTCACATAGTTCACAACACCAGTGTGCTACCCAGCAACAGCCCCTAAGGCAAGACAATGTACCTAACACTTTAGTCATAGGTGACTCTATAGTCCGGCACACTGATGTCCCTCTCACCAGGTTGAATAAGGAGAAAATTACAGTCAGCTGCCTGTTGGGTGCCAGGATCCGCCACATAACGCATGCACTCAAGTCACTCCACAACAGGTACAAATATGACTCTGTCATTGTCCATGTTGAGCTCTCGGATCATGTGGCCCAGGCAGGTATGATCCTAGCCCTGAGTAGCATCCTGTCTTTGCCCAGAATGATACCACAATATAAGGATAAAATGATTGACTTCAACAATTGGCTAAGCTTATGGTGTCATTCAAAGGGGATCCAGTATCTGTCTGCCTGGGATGACATGATTGACAGACTACAATGCTTTGCCAGAGATGGTCTGCACCTGTCGCCCCAGGGATTCAGGTTACTGGCTAAGGCTCTTGCCACCCCTATAGTGCCTTTTTTAGGCAAACTTCAAAGGACAAAGCCACCACCATAACAGGTACAAGCATGCAAAATCTGAAGGTAATGCTACTCAATGCTAGAAGTCTAAACCTCAAAATGCACTCTCTTGAGGCACTCCTAAAAATGGAGAACATCGATATCTGTGCAGTAACTGAGACCTGGTTCAAGGCTCCAGAGAGCACCCCTGCAATACCAGGCTACAACTCTTACCACACTTTTCGGCCATCAAACCAGGACTGAAACACTAAAGGTGGAGGAGTGTCAATATTCACCAAGGATATTCACACCACCAGGCTAGTTGGCCAACACAATGTGTCTGAAATTCTCCAAGTGCAACTAACACTAGGTAAGATTGCAATCCAAATTGTAGCTTGCTACAGATCCCCCACCATACCCCAAGATTCTCACTACACCTTTCTAAACATACTGGAAAATATTAAGATAGAACCAAACATCCTAATACTGGGTGATTTTAACTACCCTGCCATTAACTGGGAAAACTACTCATGTCCCAACACCTTTAAAAGAACGGTTCTTGGAATTCATAAATTCCAACGCCCTGGATCAACTAATCCATAGTCCCACCAGGGGCTCCAATATCCTAGACCTGGTCATTACCAACATGGGAAATCAATGCTCCATACCTATGGTCACCCTCTCATTAGTCAGGTCTGACCATAAGCTAATCACCCTTAACATCCACATTCCACCCCACCCCCAGTAAAGAAACCACCATAAAAACTTCTCCAAAGCCAACTTCATGCTACTCAAGTCAGAAGTGACAAACTTCATGACACCCATGCAGACGGGCACTGAAAGTTCAACTGCTGAATCCTACACTAAGGCACTGTACGAGCACATCCACTCATGCATGAATCATGCCATCCCAAATAGAACCAAAATGCTCTCATCCAAAAAAAGGAAGCCAATCTGGTGGTCCCCTGCCATAAACAAACTTTACAACAAAAGGAAGAAACTTTGCAGAAAAGAGGAAAATCCCAGGATGCAAAAAACTCCCTTACTAGCCTTAGTAAGAAACTGAGATGCCTCATAAAATCCTCCAAAGCTAGTTACGAAAATAAAATTGTCAAAGATTCCAAAGACAACCACAAAGCATTCTATAACTATGTCAAGAATCTAAATGGCAATGCTCAGATCTGCTCTGAGCTAAAACAGAATGGCATTAAATATACTGATCAGAAGGATATTGCCAATATCCTGACAGATCGATTCAGTGCCAACTTCACCCCCCTCTCACCCCCTAAATGGCCCATCTCAATACCGGAAGATTGCCAAATTCCAGTAATAACGGCCACACAGGTACAAAATGGACTCTCTAAAGCCAAGAATACAGCATCCATGGGACCAGATGACATCCCGGGCTGTGTACTACATGAACTACAATATGAACTGGCACCTCACCTAAGTTTCATGTTTAATCATAGCCTCACCTCAGGTTTCGTGCCCACTGAGTGGTGCAGAGCTACAGTTATCCCAATCCACAAGGTGGGATCCACCTTGGATCCCGGAAACTACCGTCCCATCAGTCTGACGAGCCTTATCTGCAAGGCCATGGAGCGTATTATCATAGATAAACTTACTAAGTTGGGCATTAATCCCTATGTCATCCAATGGGTTGCTAAATGGCTTACTGATAGAACCCACACTGTAAAAGTAGCCGACTCCAAATCCAGCTCCAGACAAGTGACAAGTGGAGTACCTCAGGGTTCAGTCTTGGGGCCGCTCTTGTTTGGCATCTACTTCTCTGAAGTACAGATCAACACTAAGGGACTCTGGCTAACAAAGTTTGCAGATGACTGCAAACTGGGAGCAATTATTGAATCCCCAAATGATGTGGATACTCTACAAAAGGGCCTTACAGAAACAGATGCTTGGTGCCAGAGCCATGGGCTCAAGCTCAATGCCAAGAAATGTATTGTTATCCCCTTTGGGAAAAAACATGTATCCATGAATTACCATATAGGTGGCAGTACACTAAACACAGAAAGTATGATAAGAGACTTAGGGACACAGGTGGACAGTGGTCTCACCTTCGATAACCACATTGCCACAACAGTCAGGAAATCCTTCTATGTGGCACACCTCATCACGAAGGGCTTTTCATCCAGAAAAAGGAGGTCATTGTCCCACTGTACTCATCCCTCATTAGACCCATTATAGAATACAACGCCCCATTTGGTATGTACCTCTCAAGACATCTGCAACAACTGGAAAGGCCTCAGAAATACCTCACTAAAAGAATCACAGGCCTAAAGCAGATGCCCTACGCTGACCGCCTTAAAAAACTCCAGCTATACTCTGTCGCATAACGCCTACTCAGAGGCGATCTCTGCTTAACATACAAGGCCATGTCAAACCCAGAGCTGTTGGACATGCTACACTTAAAGAAATCCCAATCCCTCAGAGCTACACGCTCCAGGGATCTAAACCTTGTCATCACAATAAACAGAACATGGTGAAGGGATAGGTTCCTAACCCAGAGACTCCCCAGACTCTGGAATAGATTGCCCATACATGTCAAGCAGAGTGCCTCTTTGGACCTCTTCAAGAGGAACCTTGACTATTGGATGGGAGAAAGGAAATTCACCCCAGGGATCACGTCAGTCGCCCTGCTAGACAGGGGTCCAGGAAAGTAAATAATGTGGGAAGAAATAGCCAGGGAATTGTTATGGCTAGGCTTGTATAGGCCCTAGGGCTGATAGCCTAGTACCAACCTATGAACCTATGAACCTATGAACTGGTGAGCAAAGAAACTTCCTTCTATCCAAGTAAGGTAATGGACAACATAGGAACTACACCACAGCCCAGAATACAGCAATGCCTGTAAACTGGTCTAAACTAGTCGAGGAAGGCGGGAAAACAAGGATTATTTTTTTGTTTTTTTCTTTTTTGGTAGAAACACACAGAAAATGCAGAAACAGTGTTAAATTAGTTACACAGGCTAGCACACTTTAGTGGGCAGCCTCCACAGTTAAATTAAACAAACAAACAAGCAAACTTTCGATCAAATTCGACTAAAATGTAACTTTAAGTGCAGATTTTAAAATAATGCAGCAATCAGTTAAAAATCAGTTCAGGCTAGTTCAAGGTAAGCTACAGAAGCTATTTCAAGTGAAAAAAAAGCAAAGATACTTAAATCCAGAAGGTAGTCACTTTTCTGAGTTCCCTGCTGCTAGGACCACTCTGTAAACCCATGTGGAGCTTGTCTGAGCAGTATAACCAGAAAAAATGCCCAGAGGCAGATTTTAAACAGTGAACTAAAAAAGAGCTAGAAATGGTCCCAAACAACCAATTACTACAGCTTCTTGTGCTGAGGTCACTTCCCCCAAGGACAGGTAGGCTGCTCAAGGCTCCCCACTCCCACTGGTGAGCAAAGAAACTTCCTTCTATCCAAGTAAGGTAATGGACAACACAGGAACTACACCACAGCCCAGAATACAGCAATGCCTGTAAACTGGTCTAAACTAGTCGAGGAAGGCGGGAAAACAAGGATTATTTTTTTGTTTTTTTTGGTAGAAACATACAGAAAATGCAGAAACAGTGATAAATTAGTTACACAGGCTAGCACACTTTAGTTGGCAGCCTCCACAGTTAAATTAAACAAACAAACAAGCAAACTTTCGATCAAATTCAACTAAAATGTAACTTTAAGTGCAGATTTTAAAATAATGCAGCAATCAGTTAAAAAACAGTTCAGGCTAGTTCAAGGTAAGCTACAGAAGCTATTTCAAGTGAAAAAAAAGCAAATATACTTAAATCCAGAAGGTAGTCACTTTTCTGAGTTCCCTGCTGCTAGGACCACTCTGTAAACCCACGTGGAGCTTGTCTGAGCAGTATTGCCAGAAAAAAACACCCAGAGGTGGATTTTAAACAATGAACTACAAAAGAGCTAGAAATGGTATGCAAACTGAAACACAAATGTCTGCCATGTGAAAGTGCTGTATGGCCATAGCTGTCAACTGTACAGGTTTCTGCAGAATGCCCAGATGCCTGCCTCACATACTTCTCACCCTCCTAGAGCAAGAAAGCTGTACAAAGCCATAAATAATGGGGGGACAAAGGCACAAAAATAGGGATACACCTCAAATATTGCACTGACAAACCTGGGAAGCTGACAGAATAAAAGGTTTGCAGTAGCACAGACTTCTTGAAGGGTATGAAGACTGAAACACAAATATCTGCCATGTGAAAGAGCCACACGGCCACAGGCATCAATTGTACAGGTTTCTGCAGAATGCCCAGATGCCTGCCTCACATACTTCTCACCCTCCAAGAGCAAGAAAGCTGTATAAAGCCATAAATAATGGGGGGACAAAGGCACAAAAATTGGGACACATTTTAAATATTGCACTGACAAACCCGGAAAGCAGATAGAATAAAAGGATCACATTAGCACGGATGTCTTGAAGAATATGAAGTCTGAAAGCCAAATGTCTATCAGTATGTTCTGACTTAAACCCTGAGTGATTTGCCAATGATCTGCTAGAAAACCACAGTCACACTTCCTAAGTTTGTAAGAGCAATAATTAAAATCTGTCCCTATGTGTCCCTTCACAATTACCCATACTGTGACTGACAAGGAGTACAGATAAATGCAAATAAAGTGGTTTTATGAATTATTTTTTTTTTTATCCATTCTAAGTTATGTTTAAGCATAGCTGAGATGATGTGTGCATTATGGCCCTCTACCTAGCATTGCTTAAACAGCCCATAGGAGATAAATAAAAATATACAGCTGAGATTCTCACACTAAGATAGTATAGTGCTTTTTTACACGGGAAAGCAGTGTTAACATTATTAATTTAATTTTAAATTATGTAGTGATTGATATTTGTCAACCAGGGTAGTGTAACTGGTCTAAAATGTAAGTGTGAGTGCATATAACATGTGAAATCACCCATGCTGCATTAAATGGTTGCAATTACAGTCATCACACAGCTCTGTTCTCTTACCTGAGTTCTCAGCTTGCTCTCTATCAGCCAAGTTTCTTTTTCATCTCCATACTGACAGAGTACTGTTAAAAGTCCTGCATGCTGCATTAAATGGTTGCAATGAAACTCGCTCATCACACAGCTCTGTTCTCTTACCTTGCAGTCTCCTTATCTGCAAACTATCAGCCAAGTTTCTTTATCGTCTCCATACTGACAGCGTACTGTTAAAAGTCCTGCATGCTGCATTAAATGGTTGCAATGAAACTCGCTCATCACACAGCTCTGTTCTCTTACCTTGCAGTGTCTCCTTATCTGCAAAATATGTTGGCTTAGTTTTTGCATTTTACAATATACTTATTTAAGACATTATCTACTGTACTCTCTAGCAAGTTGGTATGCTGTAATGTAGCTTGGCAGCAAGGACCCCCCCCCCCCCATTTCTTAATAGACTGCCTTTTAGTTTCAACAAACTTATGTTTATTACATGCTGGACTTATTAGCCTGTGTTAAGATATTTCTTACCCAGCCTGTTTTAACTTATTTCTTACCTGATAGTACTACACAATAAAACCTCTTATTCTTACTATGAACAGTAGATAGCCTTATTCTGTTAGAGTTTTTAGTGATTGTGCTTGACTCTGGGCTTGGCTATAGTCATATCTACATAGAGTGCTATAAACTCTCATAACCCCCATCCCACCAATTAGATCTCCGCAGGAGGTATTACCTACTGGGACTCAAGGCCCCATTTTCAAACTGTTTTCTTCCTTGCTGCTGACTCCTTAACTGTGTTCCCTCAACTTGCTCTGTAAGTTCTTTTACTTGTTTGTCATATTTTTGTGACTACAACTATTTTAGACTTGTTGACTACAGGCCTGCTTTGTGTTTTAAAACTCACTTATGTAAATGCTGCCCTGTATACATTTATGTTTGATTCAACTACAGCTACTAAGATTTGTTGAGTAGCTGCCTGCTCTGTTTTAAAACTCACTTATTATAAATGCTGCACTGTATACTTTTATGCCTGGTTCATCTACAGTAGTTTTAGTTGTCTTACTATGGACCAAGCTATCTTGCTGTGAGTTTTATCCATTGGTTAATTCATTTGTTTGCTTACTGTTTTACCTCCTTTAGTAACAACTTTTTACTTGTCATACATTTCATATATGCTGTAGTTATATAATGCTCACTGCAAGAGGTGTAATAGCCTGCTGTCTAGCTGTGACTGTTTGTTCTGCTATGTTCAGAGGAATGTATCACTTTTCACCCCGATTACACATCTGTATTAACTGTTTTTTTTCTAAGTATATTTATTAACTGTAGCAGCGTTTACAGCTAAATTTTGTGTAGCATTGCATTTGTACTACTGTGCTAGAGTGACTGCAGATGTGGTAGTCTTAACAGTTTGTGTTTATATTGTTTGAGTTTCTCTTTCTGTCCTCTCTAAAATACCCCATCTACCTTTTGTGTGTTAAACAGTATATTTGGTAACAATTTTATTATTATTTGCTTCTCTCCTCAGCTATCAGTCAAGTTTCTTTTTCATCTCCATACCAACAGCATACTGTTAAAAGTCCTGCATGCTGCATTAAATGGCTGCAACGAAACTCGCTCATCGCACAGCTCTGTTCTCTTACCTTGCAGTGTCTCCTTATCTGCAAAGTACGTTGGCTTAGGTTTTACATTTTACAATATACTTATTTAAGGCATTATCTACTGTACTCTCTAGCAAGTTGGTATGCTGTAAAGTAGCTTGGCAGCAAGGATCCCCCCATTTCTTAATAGACTGCCTTTTAGTTTCAGCAAACTTATGTTTATTACATGCTGGACTCATTAGCCTGTGTTGAGATATTTCTTACCCAGCCTGTTTTAAGTTATTTCTTACCTGATAGTACTACACAACAAAACCTCTTATTCTTACTATGAACAGTCTGTCTGACTGCCTTTCGGCTTTTTCCGGTTAGGGGTTGCCACAGTTGAACTCCGGTCCGCTAATGATTGGCAGATTTATCACGAAAGCCGAGGTGCCAGCTCGACGTTCAAACTTCAACAAAGGCATGCCCATTTACGCAGGTCTTTCGAATGCCCACCCAACTGCAGGGAGGACATGCAGACTCCACACAGGAGGCACTCCACGCACACAAGCTGAGAATCAAATGGGAGAACCTCTTGCTGTGAGGCAACAACGCTACCGCTGCACCACAGCGGATATCATAGCCTTATTCTGTTACAGTTTTTAGTGATTGTGCTTGACTCTGGGCTTGGCTCAACCCACTCCATTTTCACTTGCTACACTCGTGCTCGCTTCGCTTCCCTCCCACCCCCCCCATATAATTTCCTTTATAGCTAACCACTTTGCACCTCCCACAACATACACCGTCCCCCTCCTGTCTTTCACTCCGTAATAGACTATACCTCAACCCACTTGCTGCTACAACAAAGTATTCTAACTTCACCCCCCATACTGGTACTAGCTGGTATACACTATTATCCACTATCTAATAGACCAAAAAACTGTACTCCCGTGCATTTTATTAACTAAAGACACCCTACAATATGTACTCCTCCAAGAGTAAAATCTATGCATTTCTAACTACATCCATCCTATTACTGCCTCTCCTACTCCTCCTCCTTATACTCACATCACTTAACATCCACTTACACCCCAAACATATCTCCCCTACAAACCCAAATTGCTGTAGCCATATAAATAATCACCAAACCTTCACCATTTTTTCATCTACCTTCTCATTAAATACTCCCTTACCAAAAATACACTTACCTAACACCCAACTCACCCCTACCAAACACAAAACCAAATACTACACCCCCACTGCTAATATGCTCAAACTCATCTACCTCCACAAAAACATTCTCTTAGCTGGAGAAATTCATCCCAACCCTGGGCCAACACACTCCACTGCTAGCCCTCCTAACTCCAAAGTCAATAATCTCCCAAACAAACATCTTTCCTTCTATTCAATAAACACTAGGAGTATTCTGAACAAAGTAAGTGAACTACATTCTTGGATCTCCCACCATACTCCTGATATCCTTGTTCTGACTGAAACCTGGTTGAAATCCCAAAACCAAGACATAGAGATCTTGCCCTTTGGCTATAGCATACACCATCTAGATTGACCAAAAAGGAAAGGTGGAGGCATTGCTATCCTACACTCTAACCACCTTACCATTTCTAATTCTACTTTTACATCCCAAGCCTTCTCCCCAGCCGAAATTGTATCTGTAAACCTACATATTAATAGCCATTCCACTATCACCATTGTAGCAATTTACATTCCACCAGCTGATAATATCCCCCTACTGGAAAATATGCTTGCGCATATCTCCCAACACATCCCAAATGATCATTCTTGGGGATGTCAACATTAACTGGCTATCTCTCTCCTCTTAAAACTCCTCACAACACCTTAATCTCTACGGCTTTGCTCAACTCATCTCTGATCACACGTATTTCAATAACTCCCATACAGCCTCATCTCTCCTTGACTGGATTCTTGTCTCTTACCATTCCAAATACCATAACCCTGAAATTCTACCAGATTCCCTAAGTGATCACTGTCCAGTAGAAATACAATGATACACATCCCATCAAGCTAAACCTCAAAGGTTTATTAAACACGACAACTAACAAACTTTAATCCTGAAACTCTCAAATCTTTACTATCAAAAGTGAACTGGAATACCTTAAAACTACTCCCTTTGGATGAAGCTGTCCACTTTTTTAACTCCAGTTTCCTTAGTATTTTAAATTCTGTGGTCCATCTTAGAACAGTCTGCATAAAGTCTAACATAGCCCCATGGCTGATTGTAAACACACGTGCACTACTAAAAAAAAGACAGAGCATGGAAAATTTGGACTAAAACTAAACATCAACCAGACTTCCAGAAATATAAAGAACTTAGAAATCTTGCCAAAAGTCACATAAATAAAGATAAGAAAAACGTCTATAATAATCCATCTTCTACATTTAAATGCAACCCTAAAGAGTTCTGGCACTCTGTAAATCAAATACTACACCCAGGTATGCAAGCCTCCCCTGACCCTCATCCTGACAAAACACATGAGGAAACTGCCTTCATATTTAACAACTACTTTATAGACTCAATATCCAAATTACTAAACCTGGATACAAACCATCCCACCAACAATAATAGACCTAATAGCTCAAACTCTTCCATCAGTAGTAACCCTACCTCTACCTTCTCCCTCAAACCTGTCTCCACTAACGATATTAAAACTCTACTATCTAAATTAAAGCCTTGCTCCACATCCATAGACAACATTCCCTCCGCATTCCTTCTGGCTGCTGCTGATGTTCTTGCTTTCCCAGTTTCTGTTCTAATAAACCGCTCTATTATGGAATCCACAGTCCCTTTCATCTGGAAGCAATTTTACACCCTTCCAATACACAAAGGAGGAAACTCCATAGATATAACTAATTTTACACCCATAGCCATACTCTCACCACTCTCCAAAATTCTGGAAAAATGTATACACAATCAAGTCTTACACTACCTTCTGCAAGAAACTCTACTCACACCTACCCCGCATGGCTTTTGTCCCATGCACAGCACTACTACAGCTCTCCTGTCTTTCCTAAACTCTGTATCACTAGCTAGAGACAGTAACACACTTATTTCCTGTCTCTTCATCGGCCTCTCTAAAGCCTTTGATACAGTCTCTCATAAATGTCTTCTCCTTAAACTGGCAAACTTGCACTTCTCTCCATCCACCATATCTTGGTTTAACAGCTATCTCTCTGACAGACTCCAATCAGTCAAATGGCTCTCGGCTTTCTTCCCTCTTCTTCCTGTTAAAACGGGTGTTCCATAAGGCCCCACCCTTGGGCCACTTCTTTTTAACATCTTTACCAACCTTCTCTTCTCTTCCTGTCCTGGATCCTCACTAATACAATACACAGATGATTCTACACTTATCACTATTGCTGAATCACCAACTCAACTAAAATCAGGCACACAGTCCTGTCTTACCAAAACAGCAAAACTAACCCTTTCAAATGCCTACCTCATACCCACTTTACTTCATAGCTCCCAAATTCTTCCCAGCCTTAAACTGGACTACTAAACAAGTTAAAAACAGCTTATAACAAGATTGCCAGATTTGCTGCCCAAAAGTCTTACAAGTCCCATCACTGTCTCTTACTAAAAGAACTAAATTGGCTAGAATTACCTAACCTGCTTCGGTATAATCAGTTTCAGATCATTCATTCCATTCTCTACAAACTCTCTTTCTGTCCAACTATCTCATCTCTCATTACCTACCCACTAGATTACTCAGCAGTTCTGAACAAGGCCTACTAAAAATCTACAAACCAAGGACCAAAATGGGTCACCTAGTCTATAGCTTTAACCCTTCCAAGGCCTGGAATAGCCTACCACTAGATATAAGATCCCCTGAACATCCCAATCAATTCAAAACCACTTCAAAAAAAATACCTTCATGAAAAATGGACTTGCCAATGTAATTATCTCCTGTAACCCCCCCCCCCTCCATAACCTTCTACTTCTCTTCTCTTCCATTCCTTCAATAAACAAACTTACTACTTTATCTTCTTCTCTTGGTACATCACTGTACAAGCATAACTAGTAAAATATTTCAGCTATGTCACTATTGCACTGTTATGTATATAATATGTAATTATGAATGTATCCCTCTGATGAAGATATTTCTATGTATTTCACTTGCCACAGTTTAATGTATGACACTGTAATGCAATAATGTGTGGTACTGATGAATGTAATGTGTGGCACTGCAATGCAGTAATCTGTGGTACTGATGAATGTATTCCTATATGTATTCAATATGTACAATTTCTATTTTCTGTTGGAGCTTTTCTCCTCGGTGCTCCACTGAAAATGGGCATTTGTAGCCCAGTCGGACAAACCCGGTCAACAAATATAAAATAAATAAATAAATAAAATAAATCTAAAGCATAGGAAGGGGGAGCTCTTGGCCCAATGGATCCAAGATGCTTGGGACCAGCACGCTCCAGCAGTTTGTAAGTATCCCAGATATAGCTGTACCAAATTCTAGCCCAAGTATGTGATAGACAGGTATGCATAATGTTTGTTTCTCACCACTACAGCAGCAGCAGAGAGGGCTATGACAAGGATGTGCCGACAGGCTGGTGAGTACAGATCTATCATGCAGTATATAGTACCATAAAGTAGAAGGACTACATTGTTTACTATCAGTAGGTATATTGTGTAATGTTTCTAATGAATAAAACACGTTTGTCACACTAATACTTATCCACAACATGTCCATTAATAAAAGTGTCATTTTACTGTAATAAATATATACAACAAACTGTTGTGTTTACTCTGGTATGTTGTTGTAGAAATAGAATGCGTACAGGTTCTTTACAGCAAATATGGCAATGATGGCATGAAATAACTGAGGTTGTCCTGGGAAACAGCTAGTATGCATTAGAGCCTTGTGTTAACCTTTGCATTCCAGATTATATTATGTCAAAGGAGTAATATACTTATTATGTCTAAGGAGTAATACACGGTACAATAACTATCTGCCATGCATGAATTTCAGGATTACAGGGTCAGACTGTCCAACCCAGAGAGTATTAGTCAGAAATCAGTCAAGCAAAAAACAGCAGTCCCACAGTAGCTCAGTGTAGTGGAAAATAGCATTGTTGTTCACTTTAGCATACACAGACATGGTTCGAATCCAGGGAGTGTTACTAAGATGTGTGCATTATATACACAATAGAAACCCTGAAGATACAAAACAGTTAAAGCGTTAACAGATATTTCCCCCACAGGTCTCACAGTTAAAGATATGTGTGTAAGTAGCTGTATGAAGGGTTTACTGATAAAGCTGAATATGTGTAGAAACAGAAAGTGTTAGATATTTTCTCCACAGCCCTTACAGATAAAGAAATGTGTATAGCAGCTGTATAAAGGGTATACTAATACACCTGGATATTTGTAAAAACATTCAGAAGGTGTTAACAGATATTCCTCCACAGGTCTTGCAGGTAAAGAAATGTGTGTAGTAGCTGTATGAAGAGTATACTAATACACTGTGTACATCTGTTCCTCTGTCCAACCCCGTATGCTTGCAAATGTCAGCAGGATAGGTAAATTCACTATGCACTCTTCCCCATACATGTCTCGCAAGTGTCACAGTGTCATGGCTAGTGGTCATTGCTGCCAATCACCTTGGACACAGATAGAAATCCAGGTGAACTATGTTAGTAGCAGACTCACACAAGATCATTGCAGGGTAACCTTTCTATGTCAAGTATGTAACCTTGACATGTACAAGACCCCTCCAGTAAAGTAGCCACAGTGTGCCCAGTCTGCCCCATACCATTACAGGTTGACAGTCTAACAGGTATGTATGTGCCACAGAAGCTATGGGCCAAGGTAGATGTAAAGTTAGAGCAGACCTGTAGAGTATTGAGCAGTGCTGTTGAAAAATAGAAGCCAATGCAGTTGTTAATGGACTTTCTATTCTCTCCCCCCACCCATCATCTGCATCTAAATTTATTATCCATATACTATGGGTATGTTGTTCTCAAAAGCTATTGTTGGGACATGTGTTCTGTTATTGTTCATATATTTCATTGGTTGCATATTAACATACCTTGTTCAAATACCATTATTGGTGGCCTGTTGCTGTCAATGTAATTTGCATGCTGTTACAATGCTTACTGTTTTTCCATTTATGCATGTGTTCTGTTTGCTATGAAACTGTTTCAAATCTGTTGGTTTGGGTTAAAGGGAACACCCACGCATGCTGTTATAACTAATTTTGAAATGTGCTGTTCATGACTAACCGATATATCCTGGAAAACCACAACACCACAGCACATTGGGAAGGCCGATCCCAGGGATCCTTCTGTCCCACCCATCTGGCTGTGGCACTGGGCCCCAGCACATCTGGGACCCAAACAGAAAATCCTCCTCTGCTGGTCCTGCATCACCTTCGTGTGGAACTATCTGAGGGGATGGGGTCCTACCCCCCTAGCATGGGTGCAGACAGGAGCCTGTCAACCGTCAACAGTTCCGGGGTATGGTGCGCATCGTCATCCACTCAGAGTTGGGTGGGCAGCTGTGCCAGATGGAGGGCTGCCTGGTGCACCTAGAGGGGCAGGCTGCCCCTCTTGTCCAGTCCCCAGCACAGCCACTTTCGGGGCCGTGAAGGTGCAGTGGTGACTACCTATGGATGGGGACCTGAGTCCCACTGTATCCATTTGGGGGCTCATGGGCCTCTGATTCCCAACCACCCTCCACGTCCAAGGTGTTTGCCCCCCTCATGTGTCATATACAACCCCTGTCTGCTGTCTTGTGTGTTTTGTCTATCTGCAAATACTACCCATCCTACCCAACCTACCTCCCCAGAAATACCAACAGCCCTTCCCCAACATCCCACTTTCATCTAAAAACAAAGGGCATCTGTCCCACAAAAAAACAATTGCCCTATATATAGCTCTACATTTTGCCCTCATGTACAGTGAAATTAATCAATCTTACCCACACATTATTCTCCAAATGTATGTTACCAACACCCCTCCTTGTGGGGTGTGAGGCTGTAAATTCCAAATTCTACACATTATCAACAGCTGTTGCTGCAGAAGAAATGTGGAGCTATGGTCCTTTTCTACACCCATCCTGCACATCCCTAGCTGGTTTTCCTAATGTTTTACCCCCTGCTTACCCCCATTTCACCAGTTTCCTATCACCCTTTTTTATTTTCTTTAATTAAAATTCTCAGGGGTGTAAGTGGGAGTAAGTGGTGGTAAGTGAAGCTAAGAGGGTTTAACCATCTCGTAGCATAGCTTAGCTTCACACAAAACCATGTAAACCTGCTTACAACTGCTTAAAAGTGCCTTAATCACTCTGTCTCCATCAGCCCTTGTTCTGCCCAGCAACAAAAAAATCAGCATTGCCAAGTCTCAAACTTGGGGATACTCTGCGAAACAATCACAACAATGTACCACTACACCATCTGAGCTATGAGAAGTTATGCTTTTACAAACATATCATGCATTCTGGTCATTTGACATTAATAAAAAAGTCATAACTTCCAAGACTGGAACCAGGACCCTGTGTACTACTGTCACAGAAATGTACCTCTACACCATCTGAGCTGCAGGAATTTGTAGTGTTTTAACAAACATATCGTGCATAAGGTGAATATATATATATATATAGATATATATAGATATATATATATATATATATATATATATAGCAATCTCTCTCCCTTTCTCTCTCTCTATATATATATATATATATATATCTATATATACATACACACACACACACACACACACACACACACACACACACACACACACACACACACACACACACACACACACACACGCACACATACACACATATATATAGATAGCTAGATAGATATTCAACCTCTTACTCCAAGACATCTGCAAAAATCCCGACAAAGTGGAGGATTAAAGGGCAAACAATAGCGACAACTTTGAAATATGGCTGTCATACGTGTAGAGGTCTGCTAGAGTGGTGTGGTTTGCTGTAACATATAATTCCAGATAGATTTCAGTCTGAAACACAAATGAATGTCATTGTTTACTGATTTCAGTACTCACATCATCCCAGTGATTTCTCAGAAACCCACAATTGTTATAGGCAACAGACCAAACATATAAGCCACACATCTGGACAGTCGAGAGATATGACTGCAGTTATGTAACAGAATAGAAAAAAACCATGACAGCTGCCAGCTATGTCACTCAGCTCTGGGGAATTACCAATGTATACCCAAATATACTATGCACTACAGGGATAGAACTGTAGGGAAAAGCAGAACAGCAGGTTCAAAAATGTCCATCCATAACCATTTGCACTGTAGTCACAGCAACATACCAGTACCCCAAATGAACTCTAAAGTAGAACAACTGTTTGAACAAACATATACTGATTGCTAGACACACACTACACTGACATATACTGGCCCAACTCACAGTCTACTGGGAATTCTGAGGTGACACAGGACATTTCTCAGTCTGTCCCTACAAACATCTACATCTGATAGACCACCAGCAACTGTAGAAGCATGCACAGTCATATAGAAAAAGGATCTATGACACTCACATCTGCAACTCTCCCTACTCAGCCCAACACACATTTACACACAACTCTGCTACACAATCTTGGCAGTCGGTTAAAAATGGTCAGACATACATAATTCTCAACTGTACAGATTTCCCCAGAATGTCCAGGGTATGAGTCCATATTCATGGCCACTGCTGCATACCACTTCCAGGAGTCTGTTATGTCACTGGGATGATACCTGGAGTGCAGTCACTAAATAATGATATACCATACCTTTGAACCTCTTACTGCAAGACATCTGAACAAAGCATGACATACTTGGGGGACATGGTGCTGGACAGAGGGACATATCTTGCATAATGGTGTTACAAACTGAAACAGTTGCTGGTGTTACAGGCTTTGTTCATTGGTGTGTACTAGGCTAATGGCCCTGGAGCCTTACAAGCCTAGACCATAGGATTACCCTGGGATTGTGCCACCCAACCTAAGTCCCCAGTGTCTCTGTCGAGTAAAGCCACTGGAGTGATCCCTGGGGTGAATCTTCTATTTCCCATCCACTCATCAAAATTTCTGTTGAAGAGGGCCAGTGAGGTGGTCTGCTTGACATGTATGGGAAGTCTATTCCATAGCATGGGCAGTCTGTGGGTTATGAATCTGTCCCTCCAGCATGTTCTGTTGATTGTGGTAATCAGGCTAAGGCCTCTGGAGTGTGTGGTGTGGAGGGAATGGTATTTATTCAGATGTAGCATTTCTAACAGAGCTGGGTCAGACATGGCTTTGTAAGTTAAGCAGAGATCGCCTCTAAGTAGGCAATATTAGACAGAGAATAGTTGGAGTTTTTTTAGTCTGTCCATGTAGGACAAATGTTTACGGCCTAGGATCCTCTTTGTGAGATACTTTTGCGGCCTCTCCAGTTGTTGCAGGTGTTTAGTGAGGTACATGCCAAATGGGGCATCATACTCAATGATTGGCCTGATGAGGGAAGAGCAGAGGGAGACAATGACCTCTTTCTTCCAGGATGTAAAACCCTTAGTAATGAGATGTGCCACATAGAAGGACTTTCTGACCACAGTGGTAATGTGGTGGTCAAAAGAAAGGTTGCTGTCAACCATCTTCCCAGATCTCTTATAATGCCTTCTGTGTTCAGTGGACTACCATCAATGTGGTAATTCATGGGAAATGGGTTTTTCCCAAAGGGGATGATGACACATTTTTTGGCATTGAGCTTAAGGCAATGGTTCTGACACCAGTCGTTGGTATCAGTGAAGCCTTTCTGTAGGATCTCAACATCACTTGGGGAGTTAATAATAGCTCCCAACTTGCAATCATCTGCAAACTTTTTCAGCCAGTCCCTTCATGTTAGCCTGGACTTCAGAGAAGTAGATACTAAACAGGAGAGGACCCAGGACCAAACCCTGTGAGACTCCACTCATGACTGGTGGGCAGTCTGACTTGGAGTCAGCTACTTTCACACTGTGGGTTCTACCTATGAGCCAGTTTGCAACCCACCTAGTGATACAGGAGTTGATGCCTAGCTTAGTGAGTTTTTCTATGATTCCTGAGTAGGGAATGGTAACAAAGGCCTTGGCCAGATCAAGGTAGTCCGCATGAACCACCTTGCCTTCATCCACAGCTCTGGTGACTGACTCAAAGAAGTTGACCAAGTTGAGCAGGCATGATCTAGCTTTCACAAAACCAAACTGTGTGGGATCCAGAGTTTGGCGATTCCCTATATCCTTGTTTATTAGGTCCATGATGAGGCATTTCATAGGTTTGCATATCAGACTCATCAGGCTAATGGGGTGAAAGTTCCCAGGTCTGTAGTCACTCCTCCATTGTGGAGAGGGATGACTGTGGCAGTGCCCCATTCGGTAGGGACAAAGCCTGAGGTGAGGCTGTGATTGAACAGGGAACACAGATGAGGTGTCAGTTCACTCTGTAATTCATGTAGAACACAGCCAGGGCTATTATCAGGTCCCATAGAAGCTGTGTTCTTGGCCTTGGACAGTGCTGTTTTAACCTATGCAGCAGTAATACTGGGTGCCTGGCAATCTACCGGTATTGTGACTGGTCTCTTAGGGAGGGAGAGAGGGGTAAAGTTGGCACTGAATCTTTCGACCAGTATATTGGCAGTATCTGTTGACTCAGTATAGGAGGTACCATTGTGCAGTAGCTTAGAGCAAATATGGGTATTGTTGTGGAGATTCTTTACATAACTATAGAAGGCCTTGTGATTATCTTTACTATCTGCTGCAATTCTGCTTTCATAGCTAGCTATAGAGGATTTGATGAGGAATCTCAACTTTTTGTTAAGGCTAATAAAGGAGTTTTTCCAGTCTTCGGACTTCACCTTATTCTGCATCAGTTTCCTCCTTCTGTTGTAGAGTTTGTTTATGGCAGGGGACCACCAGATTAACTTCCTTTTTTTGGAGGAGAGTGTCTTGATTCTTTTGGGTATGGCGAGATGCATGTATTTGTGTACTTATTCGTACAGTGCACTGGTGTATGATTCGGCAGTCATGTAACTGATCCCCATTTACATGGGTGCAGTGAAGTTAGCCACCTCTGTTTTTAGGAGTCCAAAGTTAGCTTTGAAGAAAATTTTCATGGTGGTTGCCTTTGTGGGGTGGGGGGATGGGATGGATGTAGATTTGCAAGGTGATTAGTCTGTGGTCGGATCTAACCAGGGAGGAGTTGACTATTGGTGTAGAGCAACGGTCACCCATGTTAGTAATGACCAGATCAAGGATGTTGCTAACTCTAGTGGGGGTAAGAACCAGCTGGTCCAGGGCATTGGAATTAATGAATTCCAGGAAATGGACAAGTGTACTGGTACATGAGAAATTTTCCCAATTAATGGAGGTGTAGTTGAAGTCACCCAGTATGAGAGTGTTAGGTTGGACTTTAATATTCTCCGGGGTGCTTAAGAACATGGAGTATGAGTCTTGGGACATGGCTGGGGACCTATAGCAGGCTACGACCTGAATCGCTGTCTTACCTAATGTTAGCTGCATCTGAAGTATCTCAGAGTCATTATGTTGGACTACCAGTCTGGAGGTGTACACATCCTTTATGAATATGGAAACACCACCACCTTTGGAGCTTCGTGCCAAGTTCTGGGGCTGAAAGGTGTGCAATGAGTTATAGCCTGGTAGTGCAGGGGTGCTTTCTGCTGCCTTGAACCAGGTCTCTGTTATGGCACAAATGTCGATGTTCTCCATTTTAAGGAGTGCTTCGAGTGAGTGCATTTTGAGATTTAGACTTCTAAAGTTCAGCAGCATGACCCTCAGATTGGATTTGTTTGTAGCTGTTATGGTGGCAATTTGGTCTGTGGAACACCACCTAAAAAAGGCACTATAGGGGTGACAAGAACCTTAGCCAGTATCCAGAACCCCAGGGGTGACAGATGCATGCCATCTCTGGCAAACCATCGAGGTCTATCAATCATGTCATCCCAGGCAGACAGATATCGGATCCCCTTAGAATGACACCAGAAACTTAGCCAATTGTTGAAATCAATCATTTTCTGCTTGTAACATAACATCCCTGAAGGATATGAAGTCTGAAACACCAATGGATGCCAACATTTACTGACTATAATCCTCACATTATCATACTGATTTCACAAAAACAAACATTGTCTGATGAACAGACCAAACATAACAGGCAAACCTTTGGGCAGTCTGTGGACATCAGGACAGTTGAGAGGTATGTCAGAGACATATCACTGTCAGAGGTCAAGTCACACAGAAAATGCATGTCCAGACAAACCCTGTTAATCTAGCAACCCTCTGTGTATAACAGCACACTTACTTACAGTCTGTACCCAATTCTGGAGCTTTGTCTACCATGCTTTTGGGCTGTCTCCGCATGTCTTGTCCTGAGAGGTAATCCCACCTACTGTCTGTGAAGCTGTAGCCCTCACACCTCCATGTTGTCCTCCACACAGGCAATGACCACATGAAGGATGTAATTATGGCACTGTGTTGCTATGGCATTGGCTAATGGAAAGACAACACAGCTGCTATGGATGCAAGTAGCAAGTGGGAGACACCGATTGGTGCCCAGGCCATCATCTGCTCATGAGCATTACCTACAAAAGGCAAGCTGCTGCCTATGCAACACAGGTCTCAATTCATCTACAGAAAGACAGACTGTGACTACACAAACCTAACCATTTATATTGTGAGAAAACTTTTCAGCACTATAACAGGTATGTCAATCATGTAAGGTTGTAATTAAATGCAGAAGGGGGGAATGCAATAATGTCAAATAGGGCATTAAACACTAGGCCATAACAAGACCTGCTGGACTCACATTCTGCTGTCCTGCACCTATGGCCATTCCCTCTTGCCCTGTCTGCATTGACATGGATCACATCTCTGGCCCGTGAGTCACCCCAGCAAAGGTCAGCTCATGTATCACTATTACTGGAATGTCTGTTGTCCAATACTGAGTATTGCACTGCTAGGCCAGCTACCTGGGATGTTGTAAATATTTATATATCACCTGTGAATGCTACTATGATACATATGCTTGTCTTACAAATGTAAGAGAGGTATATAGGGTATATGCATAGTAAACAACTAGTGCAGGTGTGTGTTGAACTGTATGTTATATACTGAGCTCATACATTTCAACTGTCCAGAGTTTTGCAGACTGACCACATGTTCGCTAATATTTGTAGTCAATGCCTCATACAGTTTTGTGTTGTCTGGCACATCACTGGCAACCCATTAAAGACTGCAGTCATAACATATTAGCATATATTTGATTGTCAGATGTCATATCTTGCATAGTAGACCTGTGGATGTGACACCATCTTTGCTGGCAACTAAGCGTGTTTCAGCTAGATTCATGAAGTGACATTATTTACTAGCCTTTGTCCAGCAGTGATGTGTGCCTTTGTGCAGATGTCTTGCTCTAACAGGAGCTAGGTGTGTTACCATGAAACCCATGTCAATGCAAGCGTACCTTGTCCTGTAGGATGCCGACATTTGTGCAGTCAATGACACCTGCTTTGTAGCTGTGGAGAGCACACCAATCTTGCCAGGTCACTCATCCCATTATACGTTTAGACCTCAAATGGAGGCCTGTACAGCCACAGGAGGTGGAGTATTGAACATTATCATACACATACACACCTCCAGGCTGGCCAAACAGTATGATGCATGGGAGACATCCCGAGTGCAGTTAACAATTGACAAAAGACCTACTCAAATCATAGCTAGCTACAGGCATCCAACCATGACTATGGAAACCCATCACAACTATTGGGACCTGCTGGAATCTGTCAGGATTCAATCATCTAGCCTGCTCCTTGGTGACTTCAAATACCCAACCATAGTGTGCATGACCTATGCCAACTGAACATGAACGGACATAGATTGCCCGGCTTTCTCCATGGCAATGCAGTGGATCAGCTGTCAATACTCCTATGACATGTGGAAATAATCCTGTACCTGGTCCTAACCAACATGAGTAGCCACTGTATCACTCCTACAGTGTCATCCTCGTTGGTAATATCCGACCACTTAGCAATTACTGTTCAGGCCACCATCTCTTCTGTCCACCCCCCCCCTTTACAGTGTCAAACACAATTAACTGTACACAAATTACTATAAATCCCCTCAGAGCAGGTAGAAGTAGCTGTACAGCCAGCATCCTATTTGTTGGAACTAGCAGCAGTGCCCAGGCCCACACCACAATACTATGTGGGCACCTACATAGCGGTATGAAATTAGCAAAACCTGACAGAACAACACCATCTCCCTCAAGGTAGAGTAAATGGCCATGTTGGACAGCAGCAATACACAAATACCATAATAGGTGGAAATAATTGCTGGATGTGCCAAGAAAGAGCAGGTGCCTCACTGGAAGCAATGTCACCTTGGTCTGCACAAGCAAATATGGTAACAGGTGATTTACCCTAAGGCTATCTTTGAGTGCAAATTGGACACATTCACCAAGGCCAATCACTAGGCCTTCCACACATGTGTCTGCAATTCCAGAGGCAACCCAGGTCTGCTATATAGTGGTGGTCAATAACACCACATACACATATGGCATAGATATAGGCAACCTGCTGCAGACAGGTGAAGTGTAAACATCACTCACCTGTCCCCCCATTTGTACACATGTGCATGCACAGCACCTGCCCCTCTCTTTTCATCATCTGGAAGCAAGTCTATAATGCCTTCTCAAAAGCAACACACAGAAGTCTCCATAGGCCTAATACCATCCCTGGCTGCATCCTACATGAACACAGGCATGGACTCTCAGATCCATTCTGCACTGTAGTCAACTACAGCCTGAGCACCGGTGTCATCCCATCTGCACAGAGGACAGCCACTGTCATCCCTATACACAAAGGTGGAGCAATCCACTGACCCAGGCAATCATATGCACATCAGCCTAACTAGCCTGCTCTGCAAGGGCATGGAAGGCAATATCAAGGACATTATGAACAGGGACATCGGCAACATCAAAATGCCTTAAGCCACACAGCATGGTATTGTCAAAGAAATATCAAGCCTGTTAAACCTGGTCAACATCTCTGAAGTGATCAACCAACACAAGGATGAATGGAAGATGGTGCACACTGCCTACCTTCACCTAGCCAGATTTTCTCACGCCAATCCCCAGGTGTCCAGGATAAATACGCCTAGACAGCTAGGAATCAACCTGTATGTTACCAGATGGGTAGCTAACTGCCCCAATGATACTACTCACTCAGTCAAAGTAGTGGAACACACCTCTAGTAGTAGATTCTGCCAAAGCAGTGTACCCCAAGGATCAGTCTGGGGGCCTCTACTGTTTGAGTTATACGTATCAGAGGCACAGGACAAAAGCAGTGGTCTGTGGATGATCAGGTGTACAGATGCTTGGAAGCTGGCCACTGTCTTACATTTCCATACTGATGTGGGCATCCCCCAAGAGGCACTCACCCAATTAATGACTGGTGCAAGAAGCATTACCACAGACTCAATGCCAGGAGAGACATCATTCTCCCTGCTATGACAGATGTCATCCACACTAAGTATGACAGTAATAATGTACTGAGCATGCAATCAGGTGTGAGGAAAATTGTGCCCCAAGGTTGGTAGCAACTTGACAGTTTCCCACCATGTGGGCACCCTTGTATGGAAGTCTGTCTACATGGCCCACCTCACAAATATGGGTATGTCATCCAGGAACCATCCTTGTACTCTACCCTCATCAGATGCATTGCCAAGTGCAATGGCTCCTTTGGCATATACCTTGCTGAGCAAATGCAACAGTTGCAGAGACCACAAAGGTTCCTGAACAGGCAATTGCAAGGTCTGCAACACCTATCCTATACAGGTAGTCTAAAAGCCCTGTCCCTGTACTCAGTCTCATACAGACTGATCATAGGTGACCTGTGTCTGGCATACAAGGCCATGTCCAAACCAGCCTTGATGGCATTTCTGCATATCTGTAAGACAAACTGCACTCATGCATCATGCACACAAGGCCCTCACCTGGTATTTGATATGTATAGTACTTGTTGGTGGGATAGTGTGGGGTCCCACACAATACACTGTCTGCAAAATACACTCTCTCCCCATGTCTAACAGTGTACGTGTATAGCCCTCGGGAAGAGGAAGCTGGACAACTGCATGGGAAATGGATGAAACACCCCTGGGATTCTTGCGTGTGTCCCAGATGGACCAGGGAAACAGATACTGGCTTGGAAGGGGCATGGGCAAAAGTCTGAGCCAGGCTTATGAGGGCATCATGGCCAATAGCCTGGTATCATCTTATGAGGCTATGCACCAAGTACTTTACATGTGTCCTGCATGTATTGCAGACTGTCCTGCAATGTTGTCTGAAATTTATCCCTATGAGTCTGAACTGTGTATGTATTGCAGTGATAGTGTATAGTCCTGTCCCCTCATCAGTTATCATCACATATCGTTAGACCTTATCAGTGCATGTGGTCTGTATAGCAATAAGTCAGCTGTTACAGTACATGCATATGCACTTGGTGACACTGTATAGCTCACTCCAATAGCCTTGGTCTTGGCTACAATTACTATTCTGCTACTAGGCCCATCACACAGTAGGATTTGTCACTCTTTGTTGTGGGCCAGACAGTAGCAGTAATAAAGATGGACTGCAGCAGGCAGAACTACCATAATGTCTGCCCTGAAGGGCCAATAGGTGTCACAGCTGTGCCAGACTGTACCAAGAGTGTGTGTGTGCATGTGTGCATATGTGTGTGTGTGTGTGTGTGTGTGTGTGTGTGTGTGTGTGTGTGTGTGTTTGTGTGTGTGTGTGTGTGTGTGTATCTCAGCAAACATAATACTGCAGGGTATTACTTTACATATGTTGTGTACCCCTTGCAGGTGAACAAAAGGGTTGGGGTCCTTCCCCCTCATGACCTGATGTCAGTGTCTTCCTCTCCCTTATGACCTGATGTCAGTGTCTTAGTGGACTCCCATGATGATGGTGGTCATAGTGAGGACAGGTGGGGTCATCAGTGCCTGAACCCGTGCCATTATTTTGCATCCCACTTTCACCCACCATGTCCCTGAAAACAGTATGCCCACATATGCCCAGTCCAAAGCTACAACGGATAGTGGACAGGGTAAGGGTGGTGGCATGGAAAGGCTAGTGTGTTGAGTATGGAGTGTAGACATCAGCCATAGGCAGAGGGCAGGTGAGGTCAGACACAGGCAGATGGACAAGCATGCTCAACAGAGGACTGCTGCCCATCAAGCCCCTGTTGCAAGTGCCATGGGAGCTGTCACCAGATGCATGTTACGGTCCATCATGGAGGCACAGATGTGCACTTACTACAACACCAGACAGATGCTAAGGGTCATTCGTGCAGCACTCCCTTCCATGCATGGAGACCTCCATGGCAGTTGTGATGCCATACATCATCCTGCCAATGTTGGAGATAGACTGTGGGATGAAACATTGTCACTGCTTGACCATGCATTGTCTGTGCTTGAGCATGTAGTGGGAGAAGGGCATTAGCCAGGTGGATGTAGGTCAGCGACATGATCAGGTGTGAGCCCACATGGCCATGCACATTCATAGTCCCATAGTAGCAGTACCAACATCACTATTTTAAGGTGGGTGCTGTCCACACCACACCAGAGCAGGCCATATGCACATTATCCTGGCCAGTCCCATCAGGGATGCAAGATCCAGCAGATAGCAGTCACCATCAGGGAGTAGTATTGCATCTGTCTTTGGGCCTGGCAATGCCAGTGACACTGCTGGCAGAACCAGTTACCCCATCCCTGCCAGGAGACAGTGAACCATACATCCTGCCATGTATGGTCAACAGCTGCCCAACATATACCTGTGTCGGGAAGCCACATCCCTCGCAAGTGTGCAGACGAACACTCACACATCCCTATCCCAAGCCAGTCTGCACCAGACATGCACAGCTCCATGCCTTAGGTGAACATCACCCCTCCAGACACACACATACACACACATGATGTCCAGCCATATGGCCCAGCATAGGCCTCTGTCAATCAAACACCACACCCTATGCATATTATGATATGTGTGCCACAACCCTGTTATCCATACCGTCGATGCACAGACATGCTCATATGGATCTGATGCACAGGGTGGCTATGGTACAGTGTAGCACTGTCATGCTGTGCAAGTTCCTCTCTGCTGGCAGTATCCCAGTCCAGGTTAGGCAGAGTCCCTCATTGACTCTCTTCAAGAGGAATCTTGATGAGTGGATGGGAGATCGTAGGTTTACCCCGGGTATCACTTCTGTGTCACTGTTAGACAGAGGCACAGTATACTAACCTCAAAAAAGGGCATAGCAAAATAAATTTAAAATGGGTGGCAAAAGCCAAACACATTCTGGCTAGGATTATAAATGCCCTAGGGCAGATAGCCTAGTATGAACCTATGAACCTATAACCTATGAAGTGTATGTACCTTGTTAGCCATGATAAACTATTGCTGTTCATACTGCTGACTGACTGTAGTGTCATGTACTGTATTCTTTTTGTGTTCCAGGTGTCTGTGTGTCTGCAGGTTGTGGGCCTGCTGGCAGTAGCAATGTTGAGTAAGGTGGAGTGGTAACACAGTCACCTTATCATAGCCAAGGTACAGCTGTACATGTACATGTTTGCCAGGTGTGTTTACATGCAGTAGTGTGTGAGGGGGCAATTGTGGTAGACAGTGTGACCTTGCATGCATACCCTTGACACAGCCACCTAGCCCACATACATGTCACCTGGGTGATCCATTGGACCCCAGGCTTACACATATAGAGGAGGTTACCTGAGTACTGGCACTAGGTCCCTCACCAGATTAGACATTACATTTACTGCTATAGACTCAGCTATCCGCACCTGTTGTCCCTGACATTTCTGTCACATCCACTCAACCATCATGCAGTTGATGAAGTTTTGCCTGGTACTGTGTATGACAGGTTTGGGGTATGTATTACTGGCACAAGTCAGTCTGTGTTAGTCTAACCTGACAATCACCAGCATGTGTGTCTGCTATCTCATATGCATGTCTGGCTTCTCGTGCTTGTAGTGCACACAGAGACATAGTCCTGTACATGGGGCAGCTGACAAAGGGCTGAGCACAGCCCCAACTTGCACAGTCTTACAAATGATAGCACTATATATATAAAACACTGATAGCACAGCAGTACTGTAATGTGGCAGTGTCTGCCACTACTATTGAAGTGGATGACAATTGCAGGGACTGTTAGGATTGGCAATGGTGGCTTTAGAGGCCCTTAACATGTTAGAGCCATCACACACACACAAACACACATACATGCACACTGCTGCATGGGGACATGCATTGAGACACACATGCACATGGAGGTGACATTTAGAGTGGATGACCTACCCATCTATTAATACACAATACACAGTGATATGACCATTGCACTGTTACATAGTTATTACACGTCCCACAGAGCTTATATCACTGAGTGTTATCCAAAGGTACTCCTAAGGGTAATGACATCAGCAGAACTGCTAAAGTAAGGCACTGGGAAGTTGTGGTTGAGAAAATCCTCAAAACAGTTCATCCTACAAGCATACACACTTACAAACTCTTGCACAAACACTTATATACACACACATTTGCCGGACCTGAGAGTAGGCCCCCTACCTATCTAGTTATTTGTACTATAGTGTTACTCGGTTATCTCATGCACTACAGAGTTTATAGGGCCGACAACTGCCCAAAGGTGCTTCTAAGGGGAATGACATCAGCCGGACTGCTAAAGTAAGGCACTTGGTGGGAAAGTCCTCAAAATACCTCATTCTACTTATGTACACACTTACACATTTTCCGGAACTGAGAGTAAGACCACTGCCTATCTTGTTATTTGTACTATAGTGTTACGCATTTATCACATGCGTTACAGAGCTTACTGGGCTAACAACTGCTCAAAGGTGCTTATAAGGTGAATGACATCAGCAGGACTGCTAAAGTAGGGCATTGGGTGGGAAAGCCCTCAAAATACTTCATCCTACAAACATATACACTTACAAACACATGCATATACATTTAGATACACACACATTTGCTAACTCTGAGAGTAGAACCCTTGTCTATCTAGTTATTTGTGCTATAGTGCTAAGCAGGTATCACATGCACTACATAACTTAAGAGGTTGATGACTCCCTAAAGGTGCTTTTAAGATGAATTACATCAGCAGGACTGCTAAAGTAGGGCACTGGGAAGTGTTGTGGGTGGGAAGTTCCTCAAAATATGTCATCCTATAAACACACACACACACACACACACACACACACACACACACACACACACACACACACACACTTGCCAGAACTGGGAATGGAACCCCAGCCTACCTAGTTATTTGTACTATACTGTTATATAGTTACTGCATGCGCCACAGAGCTTATAGGGATCATGATGGGCAAAGGTACTTCTAAGCAGAGTGACATCAGCAGGCCTGCTAAAGTGGGGTACTGGGAACTGTTGTGGGTGGGAAAGGAGTAAAACTGTTTCACCTACAAACACACACTCCTTCACTCTCACACACACACTCACATTTGCTAGAACTGAAATTAGAACCCTGTTCTATCTAGTTATTTGTACTATAGTGTTACACAGTTATTGCATGTGCTACAGAGCTTATAGGGCCAAATGGTGTTAAATGGTACTTCTAAAGTGAATGACACTAGCAGATCTTGTGAAGTAGGGCAATGGGAAGTGTACTGAGTGGGAACAGTTTCCTAATACTTAGATGTATGGACGCACACACACACACACACACACACACACACACACACACACACACACACACACACACACACACACACACACACACACACACACACACACACACACACACACACACACACACACACACACACACACACAGGCAGGTGATGCCATATTATAACCCACACCTCATTACTATTACAAAATGTGGCTCACCTTTTATGCTGGCATGTATGACAGGTTACAACCGGTGTGCCACTGTCCACAGCAGGGCATCACTCAATGCCATTCAGTGTATCCATGTGTGTGACTCACTCTGTGTGTGCCTCCCCATTTCTCTCTCTCTATCATTGTCTGTCTCTCACTTCCCCACATCTATGCATGTGTATGCTTGACATATTATCTGTTGCCCATATATATGTCTGTGTATCACACACAGCGGATGCAGATATATCACATATGGGCCACCAACAGCTATCTGAGAGTAATCCTGTCTGATGGGGGTGTGTAGGGATAGTTAAGGTGTACATAGCTGTCTGTATGCACAGACATATATACACAATAACGTCATATAGTCCGATGTGAGTTCCAACATGGCCTGTGATTCTCTTAAGTGTAGCAGCATGCCCAATGTGACCTTCTATAATGAGAGTGGGACTCCATTCCAGAGATAGGTGTACTCCGGTCTGGGATTTTGTGTGCTACAGCCATACCTCTCAGAAGTAAACAGGACTTTCCTATGGGTACTGGGCTTGCTTAGCAGACATTTTCTGACATATCTGTAGTCTGATACTGCAATGTATCATATCATTACTTAGTAACAGACATCCTCAGATCATCAGTGTTTCACCAGAGGAATACAAGATGTATCATGCACAGACCAATATTATGAGCCCAGCTATGTATATTCTTGCCCAACAAGGCCAGTTGGGAGGTGTGGCTACAGCCAGTTGACTGATGACACTGTGTAAACAGTTCAGCAACTTGGTGATACACTGGCTGGGGATCTTCTGCTTGTGTGGTATCTTTCTTACCTGAGATGTCATATCCTGGTGTGGCCATATAAAAAACTTACATTTCCTAAACTAAATGATAATCAGGTACAATCCCTTAGTGCCCCTCTCAAATGCCAAGAGGTTATAGAAGCCATAGGAAAGCTAAGATTAGATAAAGCCCCAGGTCCAGATGGTTACACAGCAGAATTTTATAAAACCTTCAGCCAAGAACTCTCAGCTATCCTGTTAAAAGTATACAACTTCATCAAACTAAATGGCATAATGGACAGATATCTTAATAATTCCAAAACAATTTTTATCCCTAAAAATAATCTTGACAAATCCAACCCACATAATTATAGAACCATATCTCTAATAAATGTTGACATTAAAATTCTATCCTCAATACTGGCCGAAAGACTTAAGAAAGTTATGCCCTATATCATATCCCCTGAACAATCAGGCTTCATGTGTAACAGGCACACATGGGACAACACCCTAACATTGGATTCTATGATTCAAATCTCAAAGAATGAAAGAAACCTTAAATATGCATTAGTCATAGATGCCTGTAAAGCCTTCGACAGAGTCAACCAGACATTCTTGTTTTCAGTTATTTCCCAGTTTAATATTCCCAAAGATTACATCAATCTAATAAAAAACATGTATAATAAGTCATATACATATCTCTATATTAATAAAACCATATCAAAGCCTATTAAACCTTCCAATGGAACAAGGCAAGGATGTCCTCTCTCCCCTCACCTGTTCAATTCATATATTAAACCGCTCTTTCTTTATATTTCTCAAGCTACCTTTCACTCTATTCCCAGATTCTTGAATACTAAAATAACTTTATCTGCTTTTGCAGATGATTTAAATATCTATTTTGAATCCCCAAGTACAGACCTAAAGAAGCTAACTAGCTCAATCAAGACTTTTGAGAGAGTCTCAAATTACAAAGTTAATCAGAAAAAAATCACTTCTCTTTCCTATCAATCCAACTAGCCATAAGGAATATCTAATGTATAACTCTCCCTTTAAAGTCACATATTATTTTAGATATTTGGGGACTCAGTATGAGCATAGCCACATGTCCATATATCAAAATAACCTGTTGAAAGTATGGAACAATATCACACAGGACCTTCATAGGTGGAAACAATTGAAGCTTTCCCTTCTATCTAGAGCTGAAATTATTAGAATGAATATCTTGTCTAAGCTTTTGTATCACTTCAATGTCTCAAACTTGACCAGCCCTAATAACTTTTTTTTAGAAAGTTAACAGAGAACTTGCCAAATGTTTATGGTTCCCTAAAGCAGTCAGAATAGGTTACCCAAAATTATCCTACCCCAAGAAAAAGGGGGACTAAATCTACTGGATTTCTGACTTTATTAATGGATTATTGGAGCAAATAGAATTATGCTAATATTAAAGTACTTCTCATGAAAAGATAATTGGTCCCCCTCATGGGTAAGAATTTGGCATAAACATCTGATCAGGAGCAACATTAACTCTGAAGCCCTCCCTTTCCTGACTCCAATGAACATGAGAAAGATTTTGGGCCAGATTCAGGAAGCCTCCGTGTAAGAGTTATAACTCTTACACGGAGGCTGCAGTTAAACGGTGTGATGTCAGCATGTCATGCATATGCATGAGGTGCATGAGGCATGCTGAATCACACTGTAACTCTTACACGGTCCGTGTAAGAGAGTAGGGGGCGTATCTGTAGGCTAAGCCCTGCATGCGGACACGCCCCTGGAGGTGTAGAATGGCTGAAAGTAAACAGCCACGAGAGAGGCCATGGAAATGTAAATAAACACACTACACAACACATTCCCCCACAGACCATCAGTGTACAAAGTGAACAGAGGCTATAAAATGAAAATAAAAACTGTTTTATTTTTCTAAACCCCGTAAATGTGTGCTACTGTGTGCGCGGGTGTGCTACTAGCGCAACTGCAGTTAGCAATCAGTGGAAAAGGATATGAGAACTAAATATGCAAAGTAAGCCAAGAAGAAATAGCTTAGTGGTAGAGTTGCCAGCTTAAGAGTAGGCAGGCAGGGTTCGAGCCCACACAACAACCTTTTTTTTTGTAAATAAGCACTAAAAAGGCCCCTGACAGTATTGTACAAATGTAAAAGTATACCCTTTTGTAAAATGGAATGAAATGGAGCATATATATTGAAGTAACACAATAATAAAAATATTTAGAAATGTACTGATAGCTAAGCTGCAGTGAGACAGAGTGCTTATAGCTGAGTAGTGTTTAAAAAGTTGCAAATTGTCTGCCCGTAGCTAAGCACTGGTTTAACAGGCTCAAACTGTGTGCAACTAGCTGTGCTCAGCTTAACATGTGTGTCACCAGCCAATTAAGGTTTATCCCAGCGCACACCGTTTGCGCGCCGCTCCCACAAGCTAACTGCCAGTGCGCATGCGTTAGCTCCGCGCAAACGAGCGCAGACCTGGTTTTAAGTGCTTAAAAGTGCTTTTGTCATGTTTGATTGACAGGTCCTCAACTCATTTCTGTCATGAAAATTAAAAATCAGTGGTCAGATTCGAACCCAGGATACCATGCACTAGAGTCAAGGTACTAAACCACTAAGCCATGACAGCAACAGTTAGAAATGCAGAAATAGCATATATATGGGATAAAATCCAGAATGGAGCATGATAAAGCAGTTTCTGTGAAGTAGATACAATTCCAAAATGGCCAATCACAGAAATGTGCGGGAAAATCTGTATATATAAGCCCCATAGGCGGGAATACACAGCATAACCGATTGTAGAACAGACCTGCAGTCAGCATGAGTGGAGTAGGTGAGGGACGTTGCTTTCGAGCACAGTGTTGGGGCATTGAGGAGTCCAGATACATGGTCTGGCTCCTAGTCCACCATCATGAGGCCCAACTCATGCAGGGCCAGGTCTCATGGGGAGTGTATAGGGCGGAGGCATGGGACCGGTTGGCTCATGATCTGACCAGTGCTACTGGCATTCCACGCACTGGTGAGCAGGTCCGTCACCACCATGCGGACCTGAAGTGGCGTAAGCAAGACCAGTTGACCCAATGGATCCAGGAGGCCCGGGATATGCCCAACACCCCAGCACTGAGTAAGTTATATTTTACTCATGTATGTAAGGATTTCAACTAGCTGATACCATGGAGATGTGTAGTCCAATATTACTTCCTTTGTATTACAGCTGCAGGTGTCCATTCTGCGAACCACGCGATGCATGACCGTAGGCTGGCGCGGCTGCGCCACCGTGCAGGTTAGTAACCCCACCTAGTATTTGTAAATAAATATTATAGTGTAGCATGTATCAGAACACTGCAGTGTATTGATTAAAAGTAATATAATGTGCAAGCAAGAATTGAAAGTCTGCAGGTATGGCTGCAACAGGTTCATCAGTATGCAAGTGTAACTGGAAATATAATTGATAGAAATAAATAGTGCTGTAATACAGATGTCCCACCATTAATTAAATATAGTATAACCTGCAGTAGTCTCAAGAGTACAGCTTCAGAACCTGAGGTAGTCACATGTGAGATTTATCCCCTGTTGAAATGCTGAATCATGACAGAAGTGAGGCTGTTGGAAAGTGTTTGAATCACCACAGGTCTAATATGTGAACAAAGCCTAGAAGTACCAACCTGAACTGTGAAGTTACAGGATGTGTGAGAGTGACAGAAAGGGTCATGTATGAATAAATAAAGTAGTAATAACCCAGGAATATATAAGCCTCAGTGTGTTTCTACAGAACTAAATGCATGTGGGAAGTACAAATTAACATCCCAAACTGATTTCAGTGTGTCTGAATCTGGAATGTCTAGGCCAAAATCTGTGTATGGTGATAACAGTAAACAATTTGCAGATAGAATGAATGATTATCTGACAGACTAAACAGCCATAGTTGTCCCCTGTCCTGTCATGAAAGTGTAGCAGGATGATGTATCTGATCAAATTCAAAATAAGTAGGATAGTGATGTATTTGTAACAGGTCTAGCATGACAGCCAAATAAAAATCATTTTAAAAAATCAGACTCAAGTTAATTGTGTACCTATTACAAATGTATATCAATGTGTAACTTCTGAATGTGTCATCATTTTCTTTCTCCACCCCACCCTATAATTGCAAATTAAAACACTGACTAAATATTGGTATGTGAACATTTCATTAACAATGGACATTTGTCCTGTTCACAAATATATGCATGTCTGTTTGTGCATGTGCCCTGTTCATACCTGCAAACCTGATGGCCTGTTGCCATTAATCAACCCTGCATGTTGTTTGATTGTGTATTTCCGTTCAAATAATGCATGTGATATTGAAATGCCCGTTGTTCAATGGTGTTAATATCTGGGTGTTTGTTTAATGGGAATACCAATGCATGCTGTTACAACTAATTGGAATGTAATAATATGCCACTAACCCAAACTAACATAACATACCCACAAACCTAGAACGCTTGGGAAGGCAGGTCCCAGCGGATCCACCTCTCCCACCTCAGCTGGCAACTGCACCTGGCACTAGTGCCCAGGCTGGACCCTCCTCCGGTGGCCCTGTGCCACCTTCGGGTGGAAGCGCTGCAGGGGATGGGGCCCATCCCCCCTCTGCAAGCGTGGCCGGAGGAGTACGTCCACTCACCCTCCAAGGTGTCCGGTCTGTGGTGCGAAGGGAGATCCAAGACTCTGTTCTTGGGCCCCTACGCCAGCTCGAGGCTCGGGTGGCACAGCTTACGGCCACGGCCGTTGTCCCGCCTGCACAGCCCCCAGCACAGCCCCGTCCTGGGCTGTGAAGGAACAGTGGCAACTGCCTATGGGTGGGGATATCAGTTCCACTGTTGCCATCTGTGGGCTCATGCACCTTGGATATCCCAACCTCCGTCCCCGTCAATTGTGTAACCCCCCCACTTGTGTCATACACCTCCCCTGTATGCGTCTTGTCTGTCTTGTCTGTTAACCTACCCAGCCTACCTCCCCAGCTATACCAACTTCCTTCACCTGACATACCACTCTCACCTGAAAAAAAAAAAAGGGCACTCTGTACCCACAAAAAAATTATGCCCCATACATAGCTGTCCATGTCGCACACATGTCCGCTGGACATTGAAACTGTTAATTACAATTGGCTTTACAACAAATATTAATGTTGTCCTGACACCTCTCTCAGGGGTGGAAGGTTTCAAATGTCCCACCAAAATACATAGAGATACACAGCTGTTGCTGCTAAAGACATGGGCATCTATGGGCCTTACCCACATCCTTCCTGCAAATCCCACGCTTGTTTCCCTACTGTCTTACCCTCTTTGTGACCCCTTTTTCACCACTTTCCTGTCACCCCTTTTTCTTTTCTTTCAAAGAAAATAGCGCGGGTGTGCACGTGTGTTAGCGGAGCTCAGGTGGTGGAGGAAGCGCATATTGCTGGTCAACTCCTTACAGGGTTTGGGGAAGTAAATGTGCTCACAGGCAAGTGGTAGCATGGCATCCAGGAACTGGTGGAGTACTTTGGATGCAGATGCCTGTGAGACCCCCATGATGTCCCCAGTAGTTCTTTACAAAGTACCTGTAGCTAGTATTCTTAATGCTACACATACCTTACTATCCACTGGGGTTGGTTCCCCTCTGTTGGCTCTGGGTCTGAGTTGAGGCAGGCACAGCTCTATGATTTACTGAAGTATGTCTCTGTCCACCCTGTAGCACTCTACTATCTCCAGATTATGTAGCCCTTGGTAGGTTACCCTGGGTCTGAACACTCCTCCTCCTGCTCAGTCTGGGACGGTTGTCAGTATTATCCTCCCCACCACCATCAGCCTCCGGCACATACTGATGTTTCAAAGTGACAGCAGCCCCTAATATTTTGTCAGTTAAAATTCCCCCGAGTGTGCACACCAATGGTGCAGAGTTTGTTGGAAAAACCAGACTGAAAGGTATTTGCACAGTTTATACTGTGCTGCAAATGCTGCCTGTGTGATTGGCTGGTTATGATACATTCCACCTGCCTGCTATTTTATTTGTACTTGATTTCTTTTATTTTGATATTTTCCTTTTTTTTCCCTTCCCATTTCCACCCCTTTTAAGCACCGACGCATGCCGTGCAAACACAGTGCCCAAATGTAAACAGCTCTGCTATTTCTGTTTTAGACCCAGTGCATGCTGTGCAAACCCATTTAACTAAAGTAAACACTGAGAAATGGCCCTCCCCTGGATGCGAACATGCTCTTAATTTCATGGAATAAGTCAATACAGCCTCATACACACCCTCTTGCTTAGCTGTGCTTAGCTAAGCTCAAATCGGAGCTGTGGAGCTCCGATGTGCTTACACCAAGCATGACACACCCCCTTTTCATGTCATATGCTTATCCTGCTTACACTACTGCCTTAAAGCTCCTACATGGTTAGGTGTAGCCAAAGAATGGTCTCCCATTTAGTGATTCAGTAAAATTTGCTCATTTGCATACCCCACTGCCTTAGTCCCTGGTTATACCACTACACCACAACCTTCCTCCTTAGCAACCAGTGTTACCTGTTATTGTTTTGATTCTGCATGCCATAGACTATAATGGCAAAATGCAGATTTCACCTAAAATTGCCTTTTCTCATTTTTTTCCATTTTCGGCACGATTCCGTTTGTGCGCTGCTGTCCTATGCTTAAATGGCTGAAATCGACCCCCCAAAAAACATTGATTTTTATAATTTTGAAATACTTTTCCATGTCAATGACCATATATTTGGCCATTGGCATGCCTAAGGATTATAATACATGCTTTACTTTGAGATGTCATGCCTCCCTTTTGATTTTTGCAGAAATGTATTCAGCTACTAGCCGAATACATTTCTGCACCTCACACTGTTCTTGCATGGATGCCTGCCTACTTACTGAAGCACTAATTCACCTCATTTGCATGTTTTTCACCAGCAAATGAGGTAATTAGCATTATTCAGTGGTGTTCTTGCAAGTGCTAGCAGGCTCGTGCATGCTCCTAGCCTTGTTTACTGGATCGCTTGGTGGCCATATTCCATGCAGGAGCTGCTACACTACTCCTGTATGGAGAAAAATGCTTATTGAATCCCAGGTATTATCGTAATGACAACAGCTGCATTATTAAAGGATCAGGTATTGATCAATGCCATAAAATGCATTTGCAGTTAAGTTTGCTGGTGTTACTTGGCTGTATAAAGCAGTACCCTTGGTTGAGACTTGTGCAAGTAGTTTGCAACTTCTCGTTTCAGAAATATACGTTTTGGTAAGAATAGTTTGGCATTTTTAGGAACACAGTTTTAAATAAAAAATGTTTGTGCACATCCACCTATTCTTTTCAGTCCTCACTTTAATTTAATAATGCAAAGGGTGGGAGATTGGCCTAATGGTTAAGGTGTTTACCTTACAAATGCAAGGTACAGTGCTTGATTCTCACATGAGGTAATTGGCTAGGCTTAAAATGGC